>NW_026585504.1:19664217-19691751 GCF_907164565.1 Psammomys obesus
TGTGTGTGTGTGTGTGTGTGTGTGTGTGTGTGTGTGTGTGTGTGTGTAGATGGGTCATTCAGTGTCACCATGCTCTGCTAACCTTTACTGGCCAGCTGTCCTTGTCACTAGGACACCATTGGGCTTGGACTACAACATGGAGGTGACCATCTAGGTGAAACAGGCTGCTTTCAGAGGCTGCATTTCCATCTTACCTGCCCTTCTCTTCCCTAGCCTCTGGTCTTATACCTAGACTTTCCTATTAACAGCACAATTCTTCCTCAAGACTCTAACAAATGTCCTTTTACGAAATCCCTTTTTGGGAGTGAAAAGAGACCTTTGTTATTCATCGTGCCATTTCAAAAAAAAAAAACAACAACAACAACAACAAAAAAAAAACTAAGCTTCTCTCCTATCTCAAAAACAGCTTTATTTTAAAGACAAAAAAATCACCAAACTCCCCCTAAAAACCCTTTCAGGCAGAGTCCTTAGAGAAGACAGGTGCCTTTGGATAAATTATCTTTAGTGACAAACCATTCACATACATTTGCTTTTTTTTTTTTTTTTTCTTTTTCTTAAAGAAGATGTCAATAGTTTGATTCCATTTTGTCTATGCAAATACCATTGATAAAAGTTTCAATGGAAGTTTTCAGGGCGTGGAAGAGTTCCAAACTAGGTAATGAAATGGGTCTCAGGAATAGGATACTAATTCACCCAACTTGCCAAGAATGATCTAACTCAGCAGCTAGACAAAAGCAAACGCAAACCATCCACATGATCCTAGATAATCCTTTATACTGTATCTCTAGGATCTCATCCCAGGCACAGTTCACTGGGAGGCTCCATTTGGGGCTCCAGGTTTCCCTTTTGCAAATGGGAGCAACTTTGTCATGCTAAATTGGAAGCCTGTGAACGGAGCGCAAGCACTTGGCAGAGACAGGCTCCAGGAATGTTAACGACTGCAGTGGAAGAAACCTTTCAGGAGAGCTCGAACATGATTTTACTAGATACTGTTCACTTGGTGAAATTCTTTACCCATGGCCGTTGCCACACTGGTGCCATGAGAAAAGGGGGCCCTGGGAGGCATGAGAAAAGACTTGCATAAAAAGCAAGGAACGCGGCTTTCTCAGCTATGGCTCTAACTTCATTTTCACTTCATTATTAATTTGCACAAGTATCATAGGCTTCTCTTCCAAAATAGGTATCTGTGGTTCGGATTTCGTACTGGGGGCCCTCTAAGACTGAGATACAGCACAATGCCTGTCAGTCTCACAAGTGACAGGCCATGCTGGAGCTGGGAATGGTGACAAGTTACAGGGACTTTTTTTTTTTTTTTTTTAAATCAATTCCAGGAGATTAGTAAGATGCGTTTTTAGATACATACACTCAGAAACATTATAAACTCAGTGAGAAGCCAAACTGGAATATCTCAAGTTTGGAAGATGAACAATATTTTGATGTGCCAAGGCTAATACATTATATGTTTCGAGTCTTACTATTAAGACCTGTAGCAACTGTTTTAAGAGATGAGTAGAAAGGAAACAAATGGTAAATGTTTATTCAGTCATGCAGTTCTGAAAGAAAACAACTGTTAATTTGCATTAGCTCGGGATGACTTAGCAGACAGCTTTTTAACAGCTATCACCTCTCAGCAGCCCAGAAAAGAGAAAGATTTCGCTGGATTCCCTTCTACCTGTTCCTGCAATGTGAGTTTTTCATTTCCATTTCCCACTGGGAAATACCGGTACTCAGCAAGCTCAAAATCACTTCAAAATGGACCAGGCCTTTTTTCAGGTACTTTGTGCCTGGGAAAGTAAGGGTGGGAGGTGGAGAGGGAGATGAGACAGAGACACAGATCAGTGGCCTCACTGACTCCATCTTGCAATCCAGAGAACAGGGAACATTTTGGGTTATGGAGAAGTTTTAGGGTTTTATGTAATGCCACTTTAGTGTAACCATGATGATTATTTCATATAAATAAAAGTCTGACAGTCTATGTTTAGGGGTAATAGAACTTCAGCCATTTAAATGCAAGTAAATCTTATCATGAAAAGTAATAAATTTTGCTTTAGTTGTTAATTAACTTTTCTACCATTATATGAGGAAGTAAAAAAAAGAAGGGTGGAGTTGGAAATGGGTCTCCAAAGTCTGAGCCAAGGAAACTTGTATAGAGAGCTTGGTCCTTTTGCAATTCAAGGACTGCCTCAGTGAGAAGGTGGGGCCTCCTGTTGCTGTCTCCATCTTCTCAGGGTTTTATGACTTAATCAGAGAAATGGCAATGAGCTTTCTGTACCACTGGTAAAAGAGGAAGAAATGAAAGTTCCAAGGAAAAGATGGCAACTGGATTACTAAATAAAATCAAAGTGGGGGAGGAGTTCAGATGATAGTAACTGGGCAGAACATCTTGGCTCTGCCATAGGTGGAAGGCAAAGAAAGCCTGCCACAGGCAGTCATTCTCAGAGACATCAGCAGTGTCAGGAGAGGGTGAAGGAGACCATGAACACCAGGTTTCTACCTCTTTGGGGGTCCACTGTTCCTACTGGCCAATTATGTGATATGAAAAGAGAAACACACTTTGCACACCAGCTTAGGATGGGGGAGCTTTAACCTATCTGTCTCCAAGGAAACCACTGCATGGGAAGGCCAAGTAGCAGAATCTGCTTTTCCTGAGTTAAATGTTGACTTTACCCAAACTATAGGTGAAAGCTTATAATTCTAACCAAAGCCAACGATTTTTGACAAAAGCCACCAAACAATGATTTCTGCTATATAGACACTTCCACAGCCTAGAACACCCCATCTGTCTTCTCTTTTCCTTCCTTCCTTCCTTCCTTCCTTCCTTCCTTCCTTCCTTCCTTCCTTCCTTCCTTCCTTCCTTCCTTCCTTCCTTCCCTCCCTCCCTCCCTCCCTCCCTCCCTCCCTCCCTCCCTCCCTCCCTCCCTCCCTTCTGTCTTTCTCTCTCTCTTTCTGAGACTATATAGCCTTGGCTGGCCTGGCACTTGCTATGTAGATCAGGCCTTAAACTCATAGAGATCCCCCTGCTTCTGTCTCCTTAGTGTTTGGATTAAAGGTGTGTGCTACCACACTCAGCACTCCCACCTTTTAAGGCAGTATTTATTTGGACACACCAAACGAACAGAAAATAAACTTGACGTGGGTTTTGGTGGACTTTTCCCTGAGTCATAACCTTTTCTACATACGGCTTGACTCCATCCTGGTAGGAAAATAATAAGTTCACTACCTGCTGAAATTATTCCGAAAGTCAGGGAAGACTCAGAATTTCAAGACAAGAAGACCAAATTTTGCTCGCATTCCCAAGCTGGAATACAAACATAGGCTGAACACACCCAATCAAGAAAGCTTGGAAACTCTAAATTTCTTGACTGCTTCAGAATTTGGATCATTTTGGGTTTTTGGATTGGGGTAGCTCAGATGGAGAAAATCTGCCATGGACACTGCTGGTCTCAAGCATTTTAAATGACAGGCATTTGATGTAAATTTACCTTCTTGCCTTGGAGTTTGTATCAGGATCTTTACTTTCATTGCTGCCTCTTTTCATGAGGTATACTCTCTACTGACATTGAACTGCTATATGCAAAAGAATGCAGAGCAAACTGGGAGCCAAACTAACTGTAGACCCCTCCAGGATGGTACAGGGAGCTACCTGATGAGCACTATTTTCAGGACTCCTCAAGCATTCCCATGTTAAGGAATGAGCTGACCTCACTGAACGCTGCCCACCTATTAAAAAACCATCAGTGGTCTGTCTGTCCATGCTTTTGTCAATAAGAACACAAGGAAGACATTTCTTTACAAAAGCAAATACAAAATCACAAAGGACATACAGTAAATAGTAATACATTTGTTTTGCGCATATGGATCGAACATTAAAATATATCAGTCAATATGGGTTCTCTTTGTCTACCACACAAATTTAGGGAGCTTATTTATTCTAATATAATAGGGAACAGATATGCAAAACAAAGATGGAAGTTTGGGTATTTATGATTCTCCAAAGGTCTAATGCTTTTTTCCATCTATAATTTTGTGTGTGTTGTCCATGCAACTAGTCCCAGAGCTCCAACCTCTGCCTTCTGTGACTTTTCCTAATGATTTTCTAGGTTTTCTATTCACAAGCTGAGTGTGAGGCTGGGACTCTGACACTATAGCTGTTAGTGTTAGCAAGTTTGGATCTGGTGAGTTGGGAAGTTGAAACAGGAAGAGAGTTTTCAATTGGTCTGTCCCGGGAAGGAGAACAGCTGATGACAACACATGCCCTGCCTCAGTGTTCCCACTGTACCTCACAGGCAGGGCTCACAGTCATCTCTGGATGCCAGGCACATGCTAAGCAACAGCTTTGTTGAACAGAAAGTGAAGGAATCCTGGCTTTGATATGAATGAATTAATCCTGAGCAGATCACATTTGCTTTCTGAGTCTTGGCTTTTCTGACCCATTTGAAATGCTCTCACTTTCTGAGAGCAATGGTGAGCTTCAAACATATTAATGAATGTGCAAGTGCTCTACAAGTGCAGGAGATTTCAACAGCTGCTGCTGGTAAATACGATAAGCGCGCACTGTGAGGAAGAGAGGCTCCTGATGGTCTCCCACGAGAAGCAGCATACAAAACTCCGATTTCCTGACAACCCTAAGATGTGGGGTCACACCCACAGGTCTTGGTGGCTATTGTTATTAATATTATTTGTGTCCTGTCTGTTAACTCTACCCTCGGCCCCTCACTCCAGGCTACATACTGTCCGTGTCTGGCTCCTCCTCCAGGTGAGAGACACACTCTGGTGAGAGGCGGTGGGTCCTCAGATGGTGGCAGCACAGTGCGCCTGCTGATGTGGACCTGGGGGTGGGTGCCTTGCTCCATTTCTAATCCCAGTGCCTGACATCCACACTCCCACATCTCCCATCCTTTGGCCTCTCCATTCTCAGTACCCTGATGAAAAGACCAAAAATATACCCAAAATAGGAGAAAATCGGGGGGGGGGGGGAAGGCCTGGACATACACACATACACACAGAGATGTTCTATACTTATAGATGAATATATATATCACCTTCATCTCTCTATTTCTATCTCTATCTACCTATCTCTATATCTATCATCTCTCTTTATTACATATATGTATATATACACAAATATGTATACATATACATATTATATATACACAAATATGTATACATATATATGTATATATGTATACATATATATACATATATATGCATATACATGTATACATATATATGTATACATATATATGAGATATTGTTCAAACATTGAAGGAACGGCTTGTCTGTTTCCAATACTCCTAATGCTCATGTCTAATAAGAGAGAGAGAGCCTAGTTCCGACAGAGCAGGCCCAAAGACTTCACAAGACTGCATCTGTGCAGTGCAGGATGAATAAGTCTCCAGACAGCTGGATTCTTAGAGAATCTACACAAACACGCGAAATTTTGGGATGCCTGAAAAACTTAGGTGCTCTGTGAGCACATGTCCCATGTGAAATGACAGAAGGGACTGTGGGTGAGGTGATTTAAAGTCAGCAGACCAATACAAAAATACTGTTTACTTTTTGTCATATGGTTTATCTTAATAACAAACTAAAAATTCATTTAGAATGCTGTATACAATGTCATGTTTATATCGGTATCGCATGTTGCTTGCTTGAAATAGTATACATTTAAATTAAGATCAGAAATCCAAGTTAATGGTCAAAGACAACCAATAACAAAACACCTAAATTAGAGTTGTCAAACATCATTTAATATGTATACTTCTTCTTTTTGACCAATAATTATTAAAACTACAGTGATATGAGTGTTTACGACTTCCTCTGGAAAAACCCGGCTCCGAGCATTCATTTCAGGCTAAGAAGAATCCCTGGCCATCTCCATTCGATGGCCTACTGACTTTATATCCTCCTGTCAAACCTCAGCAGTTTTATTTGTCATGATACATGCTGGTGAAGGTTGGAGGTTAAAGTTGATAGGAGGGGCAACAGGAAAATCCACTCCTCTAACATATCAGGTCTGTAGGCGGTCTGTGAACTTTACAAGTCAGTGGCTGATGAAGATTTTTTAAAAGAAAGAATCCTTAAATTAGAGGTCAGCTGGATCCAGTTTAAAAAAAAAAAAAAAAAAAAACCCTTCTACTCTGAAATAATCCTGAGTATTAAGAAAAACAGTTACTTAAATCTAAAGCTGAAGAAAAAAAATTCTACTTCTCAAGTATCAGAGATTTGAGAAAAGTGAAATTTTCTTTATGGTTCCACTGAGAAGCAGCTTACATAAGGAGCGGGGACAGAAAGGAAAAATAAAAATAGAAACTAAAAGCCCATGCAGGGCAAAGTTCAAAAGCAGGGCTATTTAGCAAGGAGACATGCTATACAAGCATGGCTTCTGCCGTCCACAAGTGTTTGGAGCCCCAGTGGTATTGCACTGAACCCAAAGAAGGCTGCACCAGGGCAGATGGTTACACTAATGTACAAGCTGAGACCCAGCAGTCCCTGCAAAAACACCTCACTGCGATGAAAGCCTGCCTCAATTTGGCACACACCACTTCACTTACGGACACTCCCCAGCTCCAGCACCGCTGGTCGCCTTTTGCCAAATGTGTATAATATACGCATGCGTGCACATATATATTGGAACATGCTTGTGTACATAAGAATCTAAGCTCGCTCATTTTACAGGAGGTGGGTGTGCACACGAGGGGATGGAAGGGAGTCAAATGGATCCTAATTATTAAAAAAAAAAAATCTGGAACCTAAATGATTATTTATGTCAAAGTGGTAGGAAGTAGTTATACAATACTAAATATTTACAAAATTAAAACAGTCCTGTTACAAGGGGAAAGTCACCCCTGCCCCCAGGTTTTATTCACTGCATAGATGAAGGTTCAACATGAAGTATCTTAAACCTTACTGAAAGAATTATATATGGCCACCTATACAAAATCTGTGAGTCTCTGACATACTTTTCAAAACTCCCTGTTTAATTTTAATGATGGAATTTGCACATCTTTTTAAGAAAGCATAGGTAACCAACTTTTATGAAGGAAAGTAAGAAAACACAACTTTTGGGAAAGATCCTCATGAAACAACATAGAGTAAAGGAAAACCAAGGACAGCAAAATCAACACAATGGCTGCTTTCTTCTCTGTATACCTCTGGTGGCTGACTGAGACAGCTCAGTGGCTAAAGGTGCTGGCTGCAGAAGCTGGGGGACTCGAGTTGGAACCCCAGAGGTGGAAGGAAAGAAACCAACTCCTTGTTCTCTGACCTCCACATGTATGCTGTGACATGCCTACACAGCTCTTCCCCCACCCCCCCATCATACACTAATGATACAGCTGGTTATAAGAGTTCTGGAAGCTCTTAACTTTTGTTTAGAGATGTAACAAACATTTTCCAAATATTACCACTTGCGTAAGGCGAACAAAACGTGTTTTTATTACCAGAAAAAAAATAAAAAAATAAAAAGCTAAATGCTTAGTAACATTTGGAAACTTAGAAAATGTCCCCACTACTTAGATACATTTCATTCAAAGCTCCTAGTAGCTTCCCCTTCAAGAAACACGTACTAGAAAATCTTCACACTGTAGCTAGGTACGACAACCCAAATATCAAATGCCTCAAACTGCTCATGGCTGAGCAGAGGTCTATACAAAGTGGCCATACACTTAAAGCTACTAGCATCCATTCCAAACTTTCAGAGTTATGATCTGAATTGGAAATGTCGAGGGATCCAACTCAATTAGGTAGAATAAAATTCAACTCACACTTGCTTTGTCACAGTATGACAGAAAGCCTTTCCCTGCTGTCTTTACTATGATTTCAAAGTATTCATTCATTGGCTAGTTTACTGTTTGTTTTTCTTATTCTAGCATGAGCACCCTACAGGCAGGCTCTACACTTATTGCTTTATTTCTGGTCCCCAGAACAGCAAACCCAGGAGGTGCTCAGAGTTATAATTACTGAGTAAGTGAAGATATTACCTGTCTTAGGGTTTCTGTTGCTAGGATGAAAAACCAAGATCAAAGTGACTTGGAGAGGAAAGGGTATATTTAGCTTACAGGTCCATATTGGTAGTCCATCCCTAAAAGGAGTCAGAACAAAAAATCAAACAGGGCAGGAACCTGGAGGCAGGAACTGATGCAGAGGCCACCAATGGGTGCTGCTTACTGGATTGCTCCTCTTGGCTTGCTCATCCTGCTTATTCATAGAACCCAGGACCACCAGCCCACAGATGGTGCCACTGCAATGGGCTGGGGCCCTCCCTATCAACCATTAAGAAAATGCCCTACAGAGGGATCTTATGGAGACATTTTCTCAGTGAGGTTCCCTCCTTTCAAATGATTCTAGCTTGTGTCAGTTGACATAAAAGTAGCCAGTCTTTACGATCCTAGCCCACAGTGACTTCTCATTAATTTATTAATTAGACAAGCCAATTTGAACTGTCCTTGCATAGCCCAAGGGAGGAAGCAGAGCCTTGATATAATCAGAGAGACATCGAGACCCAATAATTCTTGGCTTCTCAACCAACAGGGAATGGAAGCTAAGGTGCCTAGCTGGTATTTCCTGTCCTGGAGTTTGGAAATACATTGTCTCCTAGAAGATCACATGATTTGCTCCCAATGGGACAATGCTGAGAGGTAGTAAAATAACTAACAAGGCATGATCACGGGGAATAACCCTTCTGAGGGAACTGTTTCCTGGAAGAGGGTCAGGAGGCTTTATTCTTGTCAGAATGAGCATGCCCCTTCTGCAGGCTCTGCTTCCTGTCTTCTCATGTGCCCTCTCCTTCTTGCACATGCTCTAAGTGGTACCATACATTTGCCTTGGCATGATGTAGTCATAAGGGCCCCCAAGAACAACGAGATTCCTGCATGTGTTCTCTATCTCCCCAACCCTTTTTTTTTTTCCTGTATAACATGCTTAGGTTGGTTTTTAAAATTTTATTTCATATCAGCGTGTGTATGTATGGACTCTGTACGTACACATGCATGGATGGAGATTAGAGGATAACTTCAGGGACTATGTCCTTCCAGCACATAGGTTCTAAAGACTGAACTCACGCTGTCAGGTGTTTTGGCAAGAGACTTTACCTACTGAGCCATTTCCCCAGGCTTGAATACTTTGTCACAGCTACATATAACACTGCAAGATACACCCTCATGAAGCAACCAGAACAACTGACTGGCTAGTGGGTATTGGCAATGGACCACAAGGAAGTACCCAGCAGTCAGTCAGTTTCTGTCTCCACCAAGGCATATACGCCTTTAAAGAGCCTGCTAAGAAAACATGGCTGCCTTGTTCTAGCTACTCACTGCACAATTCTCTTCTAATAAATGCTTAGAGTGACAAACTTTGATTTTCCCACTAAATGGAAAGAATGAAGAAAAAAATTAGAGAGTCCCTACTGTCAATCATTTGCTGACAGATTTCATGTAGGTCCAGTAAAGTGAAGGAAAACAGAAAAATCTAAAACACTTGCTTTTTAAATTTTATTACTAAAATAACAAAACGGATAAGAAAAAACAAAAACCAAACAATTCTTTAGAATGAAAAAATAAATAAACCACCTAAGGCAGTAAGTTTATATGCAGTGTCATGGTTTCATGACCTTAACTACGTCAGAGGCATGTCCGGTTAATCAGGACATAGGAAAACAGGAAAGCAATATGAAACCCATCTCTAAGATAGTGACAGCTGTTTTTCTCACAGCCTGGAGAAAAACCTACTGACCTCAATCTCAAACTGCCACCTTCTAGAACTGAGAAAGTAGCCCTGTTGTTCAGCCCCACCCTCATCCCTGCTCAGGGTGATCAGTTACAGCGGACTAGTACACCTGGACTGGACTGCTCCACTCTCTGCCACGGTTCATACTGCCAACTTGACAGGGTGTAGACTCACCCAACACAGACACCTCTTGACTGGATTAACTGAGGTAGGAAGACCCATGAACATGGATGACACCATACTCTCAGCCGAGAGCCCTGACTGAGTAAGAGGAAGTGACCTGGGCTCAAGCACTCACTGCTCTGGTTTCTGACACTAGATGCAATGTGACCTGTGGCCTGAAGCGCCTTCTCCCCTGACATTTCCACCCGGATGGGCCACATTCTCAGGCTGTGAAGAAGAACAAGCCCTTCTGTCCTTCAGTGGCTTTCATTGGATACTTTGCTGTAGCAATAAGGAAACGGACTGCACTGTTCAGTGTTGGTACACTGTAAACCAAAATCATGCCTTACAAGGGGGAAATTGCCAGTATCATTTGATGAAGCAAGTGAAAGAACCTCATTTGTAAAGATAGTCATAACTGAAGATTTACACTGACAATAAACATTTTCTATGACCAAAACATACAAGTAAAGTTTTGCTTCAACCATGGTCCCCGTGTGCAGCGATAAGTGGGCATTCCAAGACTGCCCCCAAGTTTTATGTTACACCACTTCCTTATAAGATGGATTCCACAAAGAGATGAGGGTTTCTCATTTAAAAAAAATATATAGTTAACACATATATAAGCAATATATACATATAACATATGTCTCATACATATATAAACACATACACATACCTACACTGCAGATTTTTAGCACAAGCGGATACATTTGAGATGTAGAAAATAAATGTAAAATTCTTCATTTCGAATTCTGAAGAATTCTGGACCTGTTTTTACTTACAGGTAAAAAGTCTTTGAACTGAGTAGGCACTGCTCATGCAGAAGTACTCCTTGCTTTTACTCCTTTGCCTAGCTCCTTCATGTATCCCACTCTGAATTCTGTGAGCAAAAGGAATTCCATTAGGCTCCCTGCCCACCTGATATAATGTTTGAGATCAAACTCCAGGTCCACGTTCAATGAGGTGAGTGCTGTACTACTGAGCTACAGCCACAGCCCATTCATTCATGAGAACCATCGTGAGTTAAGATGACCAGATGGATGTGCCATGTTCTTGGGGACAGCTTAGCATGGCCGTCCAGCTCACCCTTTATTCAATCACAGCACACTGCTGATTTTTTCTTTCCTGTCAATATTGCAACCAAGAGTTCCCAACTGGTTTAAAAAAGAGATGCTTAAGGACTGGAAGGTTAAATAAAGATGAATATGCTTCATTCACACAGACTTCTCAAGACCTTAGTACTCTAATGAAGTAGGCAATATTTCTTCCAATTATTTGACTACCAGGGTGTTTTTGGGAAGCATTTTGAGAACACAGTAGTCATTGATGTTCTGACCTAAGTAACCTCATTTTTTTCATAGAAAACAAAATTTCTATTTTTGTTAAATACAGATCTTTGTAGTAACTATAGCACTTTAGATAGGATTCAAATGGAAATAGAAAAGAATTAGATCTTAAGACATGGGATTGGAAAATAAAGTTTTCCATTTTATTGACTATCATGGCCAATACTATGTATCTTTTGAAATTCAGTGGAACAATTTTCTAAACCTCTTAACAATCAAAACTGAAATGAAAAGACACATACTTATTTTCAGTTAGAACCAAGACATGGTTTCCTCCTTTGCTTTAATTTCTAACATTTGGAATATGTGTACAGCAAATTTGGAAGCGGTGGATCTTACCAGTAGCAGTTAAGATATGTTTCCCTGTTTGCTTCTTATATGTCATCTGATCAACTAATTACAATATAATCTTAAACTTACTGACAGCACTTGAAACAATAACAATAGTTACTTTCATTCAACTTTGTCTATTTCTCTAAGAAACTGTAGTGCATTTCCTAAAGCATAAGAATGAAGGGCCAACCTGTCTTAAATTCTCCAAGTTACAAAACTCAAAGACGGATGGCTGTTCTTATGGTACACAACATCAGAGATGTAACATGCCTTTCAAGTAGGAAAAAATGTGGGAAGGTGAAATGTTATAAAATGACCAAGTTGTGCCATTACCGTTGGACCACTTGTACATTTGAAAACTGCATTGTGCTTGCTAAAAGTGTATCTTTCTCTTTATCCCACAGCCATCCATGAGGGGCCTGTTACCTGTCAGGTGCTGTTCTAGTGTTGGGAATATAGCAGGAAACAAATCAGATGAAGTCTGCTTTGGAGCTTTTTATTCTAGTTGAACAAATCAAATCTAACATGTTAGGAGATGAAAAGGCTTATGGAGAAACAGCAAATAGGGACAATGGAGGCTGGGTAGGGGGGGTCAAGGTGGACCTAAAACACTAACATTATATGTGCCTTTCAGAGTGATCCATGGACATACTTAGGAAAAGTGACTTGACAAAGGGTTTCGGTTAACAATGAATATGCCCAGTTTCAGGAACAAGGAAGCCAGAATAGTTGGTA
This sequence comes from Psammomys obesus, assembly GCF_907164565.1. Lineage (NCBI taxonomy): Eukaryota > Metazoa > Chordata > Mammalia > Rodentia > Muridae > Psammomys > Psammomys obesus. The sequence continues at coordinate 19,676,523 of NW_026585504.1, forward strand.
CAGAGTGAGGGAGGGAGATCATGAAGGGGGCATGGTCAGAGCAATGATGGGGCAAGTACTCAGGATAGAAAGCCTGATGATGGCTCCTACTTTGGGTCTAGGGAATCACTATCAAAATCTAAGTAGAGGATGGATATGATCTGAGTTTTATTTAATGATCTAAATGCTATGTTGAAAAAACATACTGGAAGAACAAAAGCAGAGGAAAGCAGACCAGGTGGGAGCTACTTCAATAATCTGAATAGATAATGGTAGCCTGGGTTAGGTGGGCAGAGAAGAAAATGAAAAGCAGCAGGATTATGTATATTCATCTCCCTTCCTTCCTTCCTTCCTTCCTTCCTTCCTTCCTTCCTTCCTTCCTTCCTTCCTTCCTTCCTTCCTTCCTTCCTTCCTGAGAGAAACGGTCTTATATAACTCAGACTGACCTTGAACTTGCTCTATAGGTGACTTAGATTCCTGATCCTCTTGTCTTCCCATCCCAAGCACTGAGATTACAGGCAAGTACTACCTTGCTTGGCATTGGACACATACTTTTAAAAGTAGAACTAATAAGATTTTCAGAAATATCAGAAGTCGAATGTGAGAAGTGGAGACAAGTATCCAAGGTATTGCATCAGGGCGAAGTTGGATTGCATTCTCATTAGCTGGGGTGCAGTGAGGTGTGTAAAGGCATCTGGAGTTACGATCAGGATCAGCCACGTGGCCTTTGAGATGTCTACCACACATCTGAGTCAGCAGCGGAGTGTAAGGATCTTAAGTTCAGTGGCTAGGGCAGGATGAACACACAAGTTTGGGATATCTTAGCACACAGATGGTTGTTAAAGCCAGGAAACTAGATAAAATAACCATGCATAAGAACACAGATAAAGAACCACAAGTTGAGCCTAGGGGCACTCTAACACAAGAAGCATGCATAGAGAAGGAGTAGGTAAAAAAACAGACTGATAGGGAATGACCACCAAAGTTGGGAGAACACCCAAGGGAAGGTACCCTAAAAACAGAAAAAGGTCACTAAAGAACTCCTGCTGACAGGCCACGGGGTTTAGTTCTGAGCCCTAACCACTGAGTTTACTGACATGGTGATTTTGATCATAAATAGCCTTAAACAATTTTGTATTTATAAACTGACTGTATGTAACACTCCAACATGTGCTTATGCACCCACACCCTCTTCTCCTTCATAAATAAGTAGCCCCTAAAATTCCTTACATGTAAGTGTTCATATTTGGGGTAAATTGTTTTAGATTCCTATGCGTTAACTCATCAGCCTGATGCTGGAAATTGTCTGGTGGCCTGTAGTGTTAAGATCTAAGTGCCTAATAATGGAGAGTCCTAACCTGCCAGCAATGAATGAACCAAGACTATTAGTGGGCAGCAGAGAAAGGACTAGCATAAGTCAGGTACCTACAAAACCTCTTACTTTTTGATGCCACACTCCAATTAGTCCCTGCTCCAGCAATCACATGCAAAATGTAAGCAAATGGTCTAGTTCACATGGTAGTGGCACACTTTAGCCAACACAGACTGGTGTTAATATTTTCCAAATGCCACTAATAGAACTCTAATCCCAAATGCAATACTTACTGGTTAGAGCTTAGACTTCAGATAAATCTCAAAGACAAAACCAGACAAGCCAGGCTCTGGGCTACGGAGGGTGAAGGACATGTCAAAGGGCAGTATGAGGCATGGCACATCAGTTAAGGAGTGTATCGGGGCATGTTTATGTGGCTAGACATTGGATTACATGAAATAACATTTCGGGATATGGCTGTAATAGGAGGAGGAGGAGGCCTCTGTCTCATCAGACAAAAAGGAAGTAACAGCCTTCTCAGACTGTAACAGGGGATTTAGCAAAAGTTTTGCTTTAGCAAAGGTAGACAGATGTGTAGCAGCATGCACGTGCTCCCTTCTTAATACCAAACTCATAAGTAACCTTTGTTCCAAATAGCTTGCAAAGCCTCATGATGCTTAATTTGTTTCCAATGTGTGGAATTCTTTTTTTTTATTAAATTTTTATTTTTTTATATTAATTACAGTTTATTTACTTCGTATCCCAGCTGTAGCCCCCTCCCCCATTCCCTCCCAATCCCACCCTCCCTCTCTCATCTCCTCCTGCCCCTCTCTAAGTCCACTGATAAGGGAGGTGTTCCTCCCCTTTCATCTGACCCTAGCTTATCAGGTCTCATCAGAACTGGCTGCAGTGTCCTCCTCTGTGGCCTAGTAAGGCTGCTCCTCTCTCGTGGGGGAAGGGGGACTGTCAAAGAGCCAGCCACTGAGTTCATCTCAGAGACAGTTCCTGTTCCCCTTACTAGGGAACCCATTTGGATATTGAGCTGCCATGGGCTATTTCTGGGCAGGGGTGTGGATTTCTAGAGGGTAGAATTGTATGATTATTAAGTGTGCATTACCTATAAATGAACTACTATTAATTGTTAGGAAATTAACCTTAAAAACCACCAAACCCAAATTAAGAAGACAATTGCTAAATGACACAGTTAGAAAAATTTATAGCAGAAGATACTAAGATAGCTCGACTAGAATTAATACTACTAGAATACAATGCAGAATTTTCACCTACCATATCTTCTTATCATCCACCAACTAAAAACAGTGCCTGATGATGGAAAAAACAGCCTTCAATTTTCAAAGTACAATAAGACAATACATATAGTCTTTAAATTTTAAAGTTGATCATATAATATACATATATATGTACATATGTATGTCTCTGGTAATTTTAGTGATTTAGGAAAATTAATCTCAAATAAAAATAATTTAAAATGGCGAAAAATGTGTTCTAGATATGTATTAAGATAAACATGTTTAAAATAATTGATATGATAGAACCATAATATGGAAATCCTTACTTACAATGTCTTTGCATAGTCTACCAATTAGAAACAATATGTGTATTACTATGCAAAGATCAACATTAAATTTTAAAAGTATAGTAAACCTACATATCTTTGGTAATTTTAGTGATTAATGCCTTAATTAAGAGATGGGGTGCATGGAGACACATGCAATAAACTGACATAATTCATCATATTGGAAAGAATCACATGATGAATGCATAAGTGTACTGTGAATTATACAGCACACATGCAAATCACATACTCATTATCATACACAAGCATTCTTTTTTCTACAATCCAAACATAACAAATCTTCCAGTGGTCCCACATCTACTGCAAGAGTCTTTCAAAACAAAGCAGTTCACAGTATCTTTTGCAGAACAGCAATTTAAAAAAAGAAAGTCAAATGCACAGCAATGGAAAGAGACATTTTTAGAACCTACATCTCTACATGAATTACATCATTTAGAATTACATCATTTAGAATCTACATCTCTACTAGAAATAAGTCCTTTATGTTGTGTGTCTGTTGCTCCATAGTCATTTTACGTGAAAGTCCTGGCTTTAGGGATTGTAATAAGGCTATTAGATACAATGCCAAAATAATATTTATCTATTCATTTATTTAAGTATGAATGAGTTGATCATTAGCTGGTAATAACACTGGCCCACAAACAGTTTCTCAGTGAAGGAGTAATTATTTAAAAACACAACCCTCTGAGATAGATTTGTCTTTAAATGAAATGTCCTTAAAATGACAGCAACTTAAACATGAATATATTTGGTGTTTAATACTGATGCATGCCTGCACAGAAGGGGCAGGTTGACTTTCCAAGGCTTGACAGGGGCAGGGCAGGCTGCAGGAAGACATAAGCCACAGAGATATACACAACAGGCTTGGTGTACTTAGAAGCAACTACTTCCCACATGGTCAGCTTAACCTTCTCCAGTTGATCAGGACTGAAAGGTGTTTATTAATTAGTCTTTTAGAAGATAAACGGGCTTAAAAAAAATAAAAGGATAAGTAACTAGAGACAGATCAAAGCACCAGGGTGATCTTCATCCCTCCCCCTTAAGTGGGGCAGCAACATGAAATTTTATAACACTTCAAAAACTTCTTGAAAATTGAAAACTCATTTTACCTTTTAATTCAACCTCTTTCCCAGGAAGGACTTTAAGACTCTCTTCAAATGTCATGCATTTGGCTTACCGCTGACAGTATTTGAAACCACACCTGAATGCTTTCTTTATCTGTTAGTGAACAAAAAATATGTGAAAAGACAGCCTTTCCTGGCATTTTCACATCTCTCCCCACAGTTGTTGCTAGAGCACACTGCTGCGGTTATAAGACTGTGATGATTCTGACTGCAGTGATTGTGTAAACAAGGAATATGAAGTTTCCCTAGTCGTGGATTTGGAAAGTCGCAAACTCCTTCAAGTATCACGACTAATGTGCAGTTGGTTGGGTTGAACTAGGTGTATCTTTGGTAAGGTATTACCTTAGCAAACATGATGGACAGGAATGGAAAGAGAACACATCTACTTAACTGTGCTGATACAAGATTGTTACGTAACACATTTATACCAAGAAGGCATTTATTCTGAATGTGTTGAGAATCTGAGTTTTTCAGTTTTGTTATTGTCATTATTTAAAGATAAAACCACTGCAGAGCTGTGGGAATTAGAATTTTCATTTAAATGCATCATCTGATTTCTGAACAAGGTACATCTAGAAATTATTACATTTAATTCTAATATTTCTTAAGTTAGATATTACATGTTATTAAAATGTTTTATTGTAAAGAAAGATTAAACTTTAAAATGTTAATATTTATAAAATTCTTCAAAATCCTTTTGCTAAAAAGAGAAGTTTGAAATCACATTTTCAGTCATTTTAAAGAAGCAGATTTATTTTCCTAGATTTTTTAGAGCTTAAAGAGCTGTTATAGTTTTAATAAATTTAACTTAATTAATAGATTTCTTTGACATTTTTATATTAAAAAATACTGAGTATACTGTTGGGTTAATACACTGCAATAGATTTTGACCCTTCTTGGGCAAACTGTGGAGAGTTTTTGAAAAATATCTTTAAGTTAATTTGTATGCTTTTAAAACAGTAGAATTATAAAAATAGATGATATAAGGTTTTATATGTTTACATTAAGAACATTTGAGCAAGATTAATAATTTACTCAGATTTTTATAGAAAAATTAAAATATAAAAATCAGTGACTGCCTTCCCTCAACTATGCATCTTGTAGTTTCATAGCCCCCTTTAAATCTTCCTCTCAGTTTAACACATTTTGCTGAAATATTTAAAGGAAGTGCCAGTTACCATGCCAGTCGCCCCCTACATATTATTTAATGTCAGGCTGGGGATACTTTCTTATATGACATAATTACATACATAATGTCTCACATAATTCCACAGTGGCACTGTCATGTTTAACAAAATTAACCATAATTTCTAGAATTCACAGCAGCTATACTAAATGTTCAGTCGCTGTCTCCACAGTGTATTCTGAAGTCCTGTTGATGGAATCAAGTGCAATAAGGTCGGTTGCATTTAGTTATGAGGTCTCTGGGCTTCCTCCTGGTGCCCTCCTTTGATGCCCTGGTTAATCTGCCAGCCTTTTCCATGTTGAAGAAACTGCTGACTTCTTTTGAAACTGAACCTGGGACTGACAAACTGTGAAAATGGCCAAACTTTTGCTATTTGTTTTTAGTGATGGAGAAGCAAACCCTGAGACCGTCTGCCTATTTAATAACTGAATATTTTCCAAGAAGCCTTGAAACAGTTGGATCCCATACATTAAAGAGTCCAAACTACAGTAATTTTTCAGTTTGTTTCTTGATGCTTTGATAGAGTAGAAATTAAAGTTTTACTTAATAGTGTTAAGATGTTTCTTTATAAACCAAATTATGCAATTCCAAGTTTTTAATTACATTTTCTAGAATATATTTAAAAATTGGCCATTAGTCATTCTGGGGAAAATAATCTGCTATGTTTCTTAGATTATCTTCCTCTCCCTGGATCATTTAAACAAGGTAGGCATGTTCTCATTGTATATAATTGATGTGCCCTTTATATACTGAGTTGAGTTACCAGAACAGTTAACCAACTCACAGCACTGTCCTTTAAAGTCACATGTTCAACTTTTAAAAAGTGATAGAAAATTTAGAGGATTATGAAGGGCTGATGAAAATGACAAAAATCAGAGAACAGAAAATGGAACATGAATGTCTTCAAGATATCTGTGTTAAATAAAATATAAAATTAGCATGGGTAAGGCTCTTCAGCGTTAGCTAATGGAATTTCAAAAAGATCCACGATGTATGATTTTTTAAAATCCTCAATATGAATGACTTTAAATGAAACCATATGAAGTGAATAGTAGAAAAGTAATCATAGCTAAACCTACCAAACTCAAATGAAATAAATTCAAAGCTAAGAGGTGAAGGGCAATTAAGCACCTATTTTGACAATTTGAAGTGGTCAAGTTTTTAAAAGTATGACAGCAGAACCCTCACCTATCTGTATATGAGTGATAAATGAGGCATTTTGTGTCATTACATTCCCATAAATCACTTCCTGTAGCTGCTGACGGCTTGTATCAGATCTAACCTTTTCGAGCTTCTATTAGCGCACTAACATTTTCAACTTTGACACATGTGCAGTTTACAAATTCTGCAGCTGATTAACTCTGGACAGAAGCTCACTGGGATCATTGTCTTCACGTTGGGTGGAAGCATTTGGGTCTCAACTCAAGACACTTCCTTAACAGTCCTGAAATCTCAATGGATATAAGAAGTTGGGCTGTGGGGTTGCTAAGTGATTATTTGCTGATGCTTTATTTTCCATGGAACAAGTGATCTAGAAAATTGCCAAGAGATTAAAAGAAGAATTAGAAAACAAGCCTGGATGATAAGGGTTAAATTCCAATGGAGTGTATGTTTCTGCTTTAAAAAAATTTTTTTTTTTTGGGTGGGCAGTCAAAAGTAATTACTGAAATGATTTCTAAAGACATTTTAAGGTATGCAAAGCAAAGAGAAGCTAGATAAATATTCTTGTTATGAGAACTATGTCCCCCCCCCCCCATAAAACACAGTTTAATACCGATGAGACCATTTCAGAGAACATCATGAAGAAATGTTGAATGAAACAGAAGTATCCAGTTGAACTTTGCTGTAGACTTCCAGGAGATTATTTTAGGCAATTCAGTTGCAAAGAGGAAAATAAAACATGTACCTGCTGTTGTTTTGTTGTTTGTTTTTGTTTTTCAAGACATAGTTTCTGCATGTAGCCCTGGATGTCCTGTAACTCACTATGTAGACCAGGCTAGCCGCAAACTCAGAGATCCATCTGCCTCTGCCTCCAGAGAGCTGGGATTAAGGCATGCACCACCATGCCAACTTTTTTTTTTTTCCAAATCGGTTGTTGAAATTATAAAGACCTAACATGCAAAAAGTGGTATAATTTTACTAACTCTATAACTGTAACAATGTAGACAAGAGAAGATCATGCTTTCACAATCATTTACATTTTAGCTGCCCTCCTCTCTTGGTGCAAAAATCAAAGAGGACAGCTGACCTTGATGGCCAGGGCTTGGATGACTGCCACAGTGCTGTGCTGAGGTAGAATGTGTAGGTCAACACACACGTAAACAGTATGCACCTAAACACATCTCAGCAGATGTACTCGAGGGCTATGAGAGTATCAGAGAAACCCACCTTAACAAAACTGCAAGTGATAAAGACATGAAAACAATGCTGAACTTGAAAGAAAGACTAATGCTGGTGATGCTAGACAGACAGGACAAGCCTTGGTGCTGGCTGTTTGGCCACTGGCTTGGTATTTCAAACAGCATGAGTTTTGGTAAGTACCAGCCATCAAGCCTAAGCAGATTGCTTCTTGTTGATAAATGACAAATCTTAGGAAAAGAGTGGGGACGGACAACTTTTTCTAGCATCATGTCCCATATAGCCTCCTAGTGTCACATCTAAGGCCTAGCCATGACAAATTAAAAACCTCTTTATTTCACTAATAATATCACTCATCACAGGAGCTGGGCAGTCACACTTTGACAATTCAAATGTAAATCCTGGACTGCCTATGAGGACTCGTGACAAAGGCTTATTTATCATTGAAAACAAAGGGACATGACTTCTTGGTGTTTGTATCAAAGACCAGTGATGGATGAGGACAAGCTAATCAAAAGACAGGCTAGAAAGAACACAGATGTTTGCTACTTTGATTACGAAAAGCCAATTCACCTCCCCCCATCCCATGCTGCCCAGTGTGGACATTTCAACTTGTTTTAAGGAATAATTTCAAGCAGACATCTAGGCCATTAACAGATATAGCTCTTACAATACCAACCCCAGCCCCAGGCACAAATTATAAAAGCAGAAATTCCCCAAACCCAGAAAAGATAAAAATACCAGAGTCAAAGCTCCTTAGATGTAACCCATAGAGACTTCCAGAATTGGTACTATCCTGCTCAATTACTTTCAATCTGGAAAATGAACGGTGTGGGGGGGAAGGAGCCTGTTTCCATCTGGCATGTTTATAAAGCACACAACTGTGAGCCACAGTCAGCCAGGAGCCACACACATGCAGGTTGGAGAGTATCACTGCTTTTGTTCTTGACCATGGTGTTGCTGACTTTGGCTTCCAGTGCTTCTCACGTGAAAACGGATTTATGAATAACTGTCCATATTTAAAACTTAAAACACAATTAATCTGGGAGACGTTTTAGCACCCGGCATCATTTCGGGTGGTGGGAGCAGCATTAAGAAGAGGTATTCAGAACTGGGCTGTTGACAGCACCTTCTCCCACTCCACTGATGAAGAGCCATCATCAGGGCCGCCTAATAGAAATCCAATTTACAAGGCCCTGCTCATTTGAGTGCCTTTCAGGATGCTCAGGATTGGTAGCCCTGCGCTCCTGAAAATGAACTCCGAATCTTCCAGAGCAGGGCAGCTTCCACACTGTGTACTGGAAAGCCATCACTGAAAGGTCACCTTGAAGAAATGAGGATGGTGGGAGAGGTCTAAGAGCGGAAATCTCACTTATAATTGATGGATTCTAGGTTGATCTTCCTCGCCATTTTTGTAAGCCCAGAAGTACACCTGTTGATATGCTTTGATCAGAAGTTTGACAAAAAAACAAAAGAACCCTCCCACAACCCATATAAAGACATAAAATAGGCAAACAACCATTTGTGTACTTCAAAATAATTAGGTTAACTGTGTTTCCCCTTTTGTCAGGATGACCATCCTATAAACATGATTGTTACACCAAAGTCATATGGGAACTCTCCACCACCAACACCATCTATTGCTTCCTACATTGAAAGTATGTGTCTCGGTCAATGTGTCACTGGTACAGGACACAAGCAGCATATTTGTGTCCAGGTGCAACCCGTTATGCTGTCATTTTTCACTGGCTATAGTGACTACCACCTCTACTTACAACAAGCATAACCTCTCCCGAAGCACAGTCATGCTTCTCACAGAGAGAGACGTTAGCATCTGAGTTTTCCAGAGGGCTCAGCACTCAATATATTAAGTGGTGTTTACAGAATAACAAAAACCTTTCACCTTTTGGCCCATGTTATGAAAAATTTACCGGATGCCTAATATATTTAATATTCAGTAACATGAGAGAATAATTTTTATGCAACTCTGATAGTTAGAAAGATAGATAACTCAATTATTAGATCATCTATCAAAATATTCAGATGTGCAAGAGGCTACTAAAAAGATTGATGATGGAGAAAGTCCACTGATTCTCCAGCCATCATATTCATGCATTTGGCCAGACAACATTTTTCGCTGCCTTCACAAGCAAGCTTCATTACCCATCACTCCACTGAAAAGAGTTTATTATGAGGATGCCATTTTGGCAAGACTATTATTTAGATGATAAATGCTGAGGGGAAAAAAGTATGTCTACTTCTTTCTTTCCTTTTTTTTTTTTTTTAAGCAAAATATGAGCTTTTCTGACAGATAAAACAAACAGCATCCACGTTTCTAATTAAGTTAAATTTGGCAGATACAAATATAGGTCAGTTAAAGCTACGATGTTATCTTCTGTCTGAATTTTACCCTTAATTTGTAAAATGTAAATTAACTAATTAGAAGAGAAACAGCATGATTAGTGACAAAATGCCTCTGCTGGGCCTTTGCTTCTTGACATTTATGATCAACTATAATGAATTATTACTTTTAAAAATAATTGATAAAAATTTCCCTCTCACAACAATGAAGAAAAAAACAAAAAACAACTAACTAAAAATGTATGAAAGCAGGCCAGCCACCTGGCAGTGTGACAGAGTCTGTGGTGTAAGCTTCTGAGGAAGAGAGAGAGATAGAAGGTTGTAATGCTGTAAATAGTTAAGTTAATTTCTGCCTCTGCACCTGCAGGTGAATCTGAAGAAAGACATGTATAGACATTTAATTACTAATAAAGGCAATTAAAAGATCATTCCTTCTACTAGAAAATGTTCATCTTAAGCTGGACCCCTCTATACTTCATTTGGAATTTCTGAATATTTAAGTGATTAGTGAGAAGAGAGAAAGGTGTTACATGGGGAATTCTTAAAAAAATGAAAAAATTGGCCTCTTGAGTCCCAGCAAGAAAACTTGGCATTGTGAAATGTAATTAACCCTCTTAATAGTAGAGTGAAAAGAGTTGTTCATTTATTCCCACTCTCTGCTATGAGAAGTGTATGAACAATGTCAGACATAAATGTCAGTTAAGAAGCTACATAAAATCCTGAAAGGGACAGGCTGCTGGGTGGCCGCACAGCTCTGCACAGGTAGAGGAGGATCAGCTGTCAGTCTCGCCTACAAACTCAGACATCTGTTTGCTCTGAGCAGGAGATACCAGGGAAACAAGCTGAGGCCTTTCTATCAGGTGGGCAGAAGGAGAACATGCCTTGTCCGTGGGGAGCAGTGGTTCCAGGGACATGAAGACGTTTGGAGTGATGGGGAAAACAGAACGAAAAATGGCTCTATCAAAATAGATGGCTGCCCGGGTGCTACTAAGTAAAACAAGAGAATAATTAAAGCGGCTCAACGCCTCAATCTTCCGATTCTAATTTTAGTTATTCAAACACTTAGCATGGACAAAAGCATCTTAGTTTCATTTAGCAGACAGTTAACACCTTTTGGAGAAAATCTTTTTGATACACTGAACACCAACCATTTCCTCCGCAATATTATGACAAATACAGAAAATGTCCTATGAGAATGCCCCTGCAAGGTGCAATCTAAAGGCTCAGAGGGTACTGGTGGTGCACTTGTTTCATATTGACCAGTTGTGGAGACAGCAAGAGGATCTCCGGGGAAAGCTGAGGACTTTAATAAAAGGAGTTATTAATTTTATATTTTACAAGTTCATTAATGGTAAATAGTTTTCCTGTCTTTGTAACACCATGGTGTTAAAGTAAGACCTAATGTGGGTATTCATGGAATCACAACTCTTTCTCACTCTTTTGGCAGAACTTGGGCCTCCACCCCACTCCTCACCTTTTTAACATGTGATTGACCTACAAAGTAATTACTTCCAAAGCTTCCTTAGCATTTGTCTGTGGCCATTAGTCTCTCACTTTAGAGAGAGCCCTCAAACTGTGGCTTCTATAGCAGAGATAAAGAGACTACCAAACATCATAGCATACAGGACTTATTTGTTTCATTTTTAGCTATTAACACTCCACTCACTTTGTCATTTTGAAAAACTAATTTAATTTTTTTAAATTAGGAACATTAATAGTTCCAGGATAAGTTTTCACTTTATGGAAACTGGAAAAATAAAAGAGCAAAAGAAATTTCCAAAGTAATCATTTACATCGTTGAATTCTTGGCTCTGTGTGGAAGGGGGCATTTTGCATATGAGGAGTGTGTTCTCTCTGATGGAAGAGAAAGGAAAATGGAAAAGCAGTGAGCGTCAGGTATCCCATCCCAACCTGAGTCCCTGGGTGTTGCAGGAAGGTCATACCCTTTCGGCATTGTACTGGCGTGTCAAAATACATCAACAAACCATCACACCGCAGGAAGAAGAATGACCTTTCAAGGCCTTTATGTTTGGTCTGTGATGGAGCTTTGGATGCCTGGTATGCACGAATGGTTTTTCTAGCTGCTTGACAAATGCAACTCCCAAGGCTGCTTTCAAATGTTGATTGCTAAACGCTGCAGGTTCGTACATTTTGGTATAACTTTCAAATGCACATAACTCACAGTGGGAAGAGAGGAGAGGTTAACTACCCCAAAGTGAGATTTGATGCAACTAGGCAGAAATTATTTTATGAACGTTCAAATGCGAGAGAGACGGCAGTTGGGGGGAAGCAAGTTTAGAAATAATTTTTTAGCTGCTTTAAGAGTCATCAATACTGCTAATCAGGTCCTTAAACTTTATTATTGGTGCCACATTGTACTTATCTCCTTTCTATCCAGAACCATTAAAATAAAAACATTTCTTCCCTCTGTGAAAAATCACAGCATTGTAGATTGTCCCTAAGTCAACTTGTTTCTTCCCGGCACTGGGGACCCCTATCCCACAGAGCAGTTGCGTTGGGACATCTTTAAACAGCTCAACTTAAGTGGCCGCTAATGTACATTATTTTCCACTTTTTAACAACACTATTATTCCCCCTACCAAATACACTAAAATCTCCACATTATCTTTTTCTTATTCCTTTCATATAAGGTTTTTATTGACATTGTGTGATACTGATGATATATGTCAAGTTCTATATATTCTATCACTACCGTTTCTTGGTCTTACACATTCCCTTTCTATTTCCATTGTTGCCACTGTAATTTGGGAACTACCAAGTTATTTCAATATGGATGACAATATTCCCCTATTCTCAGCTTCATATCTGCCCACTTTCAGCACCGCTATAAGAAAATCCATCCAAAGTTACTACCTGGTCACACCATACTTTCAGGTCTGTGCCTCCCTGAGCTTTTTCTGTGCTTCTGACCTGAGGACTTAGTCACTTAGGTACTGACTTTTTATTTTATTATATCTATCTATCTGTCTGTCTGTCTGTCTGTCAATCCATCCATCCAACTATCTGTCTATTTTTGAAACAGGGTTTCACTGTGTAGTCCCAGCTGCCTTGAACCTCACTCTGTAAACCACGCTGGTCTCAAACTCACAGAGCTCTTCCTGTCTCTGCTTCCTGAAATGTGCACTCCACCATCCCCAATGTTGATGTTCTTACAGGACATGTGGCTACAACTTGGGCATCTCCCTCTCAGAGTAACTATGAGGCCTATGAAACTGTATAAACTAGTGTGTCAGTGTCGCCAGGGCTCGCTATTAGCTACTTCAATGATGTATGTACATGCTTCATTTTCTGACAAGACTGAATTAAACTTCTTCAAGACAAGGGTAGACTCTGTCCATCACTTCTGTATGCTCCAAAATGCATACCACATTATTTCTATGTGGGAACTCAATTAAATATTTACAGAGTTTAAGCACATATGACTACTGCTACCACAGATGACCCTGTTTGCTAGAATTTGCTGCAAGAGGAATTTGTAATGGTGAAAACATTCATTTCATATAAAAACAATCAAGGCAATGGAAGGACTGACCAAATATTATAGGCTAGTGTGGAGTTCAATATGGTTTTAACTAGTGGCCTGTTACCCACAAAGTATGGCTTCACTTTCCTAACCAGAATCAATTTAGAGTGCCCTTACATTATCACAGAGGAAGCCATCCAGGAAGAATAAGATAGAATCTTATTTACATCAGTTTATGAACATTATGAATACTTAAAATATTTTTTTTCAGTAAAGAGGCTTTGCTTTAAATCAAAACATTTTTAAAAGATTTATTTTATTTTCACTTATGAGTGTGTGTGTGTTTATATGTGTGTGTACATGCATAAGTGTGTAGGTGACTTAGAGGGTCAGAAGTGGCACTGGACTCCATGGATCTAGAATTACAGGTGGATGTGTGCCACCTGACATGGGTGCTGGGTCCAAACTCAGGTCCTCTGCAAGAACAGCAAGTACTCTTAACTGCTGAGCCTTCTCTTTAGTCCCTGACTGCACTGTTAAATTCATGACCATTTAAATGAGATACTACATATGGTATAAGACTAAGTGTATAGGGGTGAGGGGAGGAGATGACAATCACCATGGCTGCCAGCAACACATAGGAAGGTAATGGGAAAAAGAATTTAAGAAAAGCAAGCAGGGGTTATCAAGTACAGCTGCACAACCTATGTGAAAAAATGAGGAAGAAGAAACCAAGAAACATGTGCGTGTCAGTCAGTGGGGCGGGAGAGGGAGTGAAATGGGATGGAATTCACACAAATCTTGAGTCGACTGAAGGAATGCAAGACACAGGTCAAGGGGCAGCAGGCCTGTGGCTTGTATTAATGCACATAAGGAATTTGGGGTGGGGGGATTTAACTTATCTTGAGTATGGTAATGGCAAGCATCTGATTCACTCTAATTACTTGTTGACTTGGGAATTCGTATTCTTCTGTGAAAAGGAATGCATACAGCTCTCTGTTTTGTGAGAGGAGTATGAGCTTTAAAAATATTTACAAAAACCTAGAGTTAATATCTTAATGGTAGAGTACCTTCCTCTGAAATGAAGAGCAAAGTAAAGATGTATGTGTTGCCGCTAATCCTTTTTGGGCAGGGACTCTAGCTAGGGCAGTACAGTAACAAAGACGGAATAAAGGAATGCAGATAAAAAGAAGTCACAGTGCCCACATTCACAAATGACATTGACTGACTGTGGAGGAAAAGTAGCAAAGTATTAATAAACAGCTTTTACTATGCAGCGAGGACACAAAACCCATATGCCAAATCAATTAGATTCTGTGACGGCAGTAATGAACATCTGGAAACAGATATAAAAAAAAATATTTCCAATAGTATCAAAACCTAACTGATTTCAACCTGACCAGAGAATGTGAGACACATGGACATTTTTAAGGAAAGTGTCAAAAGATCTAAGCCTCAACTTTCCTAATGCTGTGACCTTTTAGTACAGTTCCTCCTGTTGGGGCGACCCCCAACCATACAATTATTTTGTTACTACTTTATAACTGTAATTTTGCTACTGTTATGAATTTTAATGTAAATAACTGATATGCAGCCCCCAAAGAAGTCGTAACCCACAGGTTAAGAACTGATGATTTAAATAAAGTTAGAGAATATGTTACTGTTAAGGTCACAACTCTTCCTGCATTGATCTACAAACTCAATAACATTTCCAGCAGGATCTTTTTCTGAGGAATTGTTCTATCACTTCTCCAATTCACATGGGAATGTTAGAAATATATGAAAGAAAGAAAGAAAGAAAGAAAGAAAGAAAGAAAGAAAGAAAGAA
>NW_026585504.1:19691761-19693687 GCF_907164565.1 Psammomys obesus
GAAAGAAAGAAAGAAAGAAAGAAAGAAAGAAAGAAAGAAAGAAAGAAAGGAAGGAAGGAAGGAAGGAAGGAAGGAAGGAAGGAAAGGAGGGAGGGAAAGAGAGAGAAGGAGGGAAGGAAGGAAGGAAGGAAAGAAGGAAGGAAAGGAAGGAAAGAAAGAAAAACTGCAAAATAACAGTGAAGGTGAAGAACTCAGAAACTTGCAAAATTACGACATCATCACAACCAAGACAGTGTAGAACTGATAAAAAGACAAATTGGTCAATGAAGTGAGCAAAACGAGAATTCAGAAATAGGCCAGTTGATTTAGCACAAAGTTGAAGTTATAATGAAAAATATCTTTCTGTAAAAAGGTGCTGAAACCTGGATTTCAATTGGCACAAAGGAAAATATTGATCTGCATATCACAGTGCACACAAAATTAAGTGCAAATAAATGTTGACATTATTATGATTGTTTTTAGAAGAAAACAGGGGGGTATCTTTTTGAGCTTTTCAATGTACATTTATTTTTAGTTTTATTTATGTGTATGTGTGTGTGTGCATGCATGCCACACACATGTACAGATGCCTGCAGGGACAAGGGGAGAGTGTCAGATCCCCTGCAGCTGGCCTTGCCCATGGCTATGAGCTGCACAATGTGGGTGCTAGGAACTGAGCTCAGATGATACGTGAGAGCAGTAAAAGCTTTTAACCACTGAACCATCATCTTTAGATCAAAAAAACCATTTTCAGATATGTAATTCCAATAGCATGATCCATAAAAGGAGAAAAACAAAAACAAAGAAAAACTGGAGTCACAGAAATGACAAACTTGTTTTTCAAAGACAGTTAAATGAATTATGACAACTCACAAGCTGAGAAATTTTTGCAAATCACATATCTAATAAAGGATTGACATCCAGTACACTGGACAGAAAGCCACTATAACTTGAAGAAAGTAAACCTATTACAATGAGCTAAAGATTTGAGCAGTGATTTCTCCAAAGACAAATTGATGGCAAATAAGTATATAAAAATTCTAAATTCACTGGACATGGTGGCACACACCTGTAAGTCCATCACTCAGGAGACAGAGGAAGGTGAATCTCTGTGAGTTTAAGGCCATTCTGGTCTACTAAGTGAGTCCAGGACAGCCAAGGATACAAGGAGAAATCTTTTCTTGAAAAAAAAAAAAATCTAAATTCAGTATCCTAACAATGCAATTAATCATGGTGAGGCACTTTATGAAAGTATTATAAAGTTGTGTCCAAAAAAGACTGAGCATAGCAAGCAATTGGGAGGACAGCAAGTACCTCAGCATTGTCTATGTGAATGGAGAAAGATAGAATCCATGGGAACAACAAATCAATCATTTCATAAAACATAAAATACACCCACTGTCTGCCCTGTACATTTTATTTACAGGTATTTACTTAAAAACAATGAAGCTATATAAAAGTTTTTTTCACTTGTCTATAATACTTATATTATTAATAGGGGAAACTAGAAACTATTACTCTTCACAGGTTAGGAAAAACAAATAAGAGAAGAGGCACAACCATTGAATGTGCTCCAGAGACTACCAGGAATTCAATGACAGGAAGCACCTTGAAATAACTATTTTGTGTTTTTTAGCAAGCCAGACAAAAAGCCATGTGATGGCACACATCTTTAATTCCAGGAGGCAGAGGCAGGTGGATCTCTGTGGATTTGAGGCCAGCCTGGTCTACAAGGAGAGTTCTAAGACAGCCAGGGGCTGAGAGACCCTGTCTCCAAAATAAACAGTGGGGGAGGGGCATAGGAGAAGAGAGGAAGGGAGGATGGCTTTGGGAGGGGACAAGGGAGGGGCTACAGCTGGGATACAAAGTGAATAAACTGTAATTAATAGACATACACACAACACACACACACACACACACACACACACACACACACACACACACACA
>NW_026585504.1:19693697-19728760 GCF_907164565.1 Psammomys obesus
ACACACACACACACACACACACACACACACACACACACACACACACAGAACATGAATAGCACAGCAAGCCAGGGCAGGGAGGAATGACTGTCTTAAGATGGGAGAAATCTGAGCCTGTTTCATCTCAGTGGGATAGAACCTTACCTCAGAGGCTGCCCATCACTCTCTTCTAATAAAGCCTATCCTTTGATATCACAACAAACAAACAAGCAAAAAAGCCAGACAACGACGGCTCCATTAAAATATAAAAAAATAGAAACAAAGTAAACCCAAATGAAAACTATCTAAATTATTTAAAAGAAAAGGAATGAAAGATAATAAAAAGAAAGCAAAAAGAAAGACGCTACAAAATGAAAACTAATCAGTTGCAAGTGGCGGCCTGGCAAGGTGTCTCTGAAACAGATAGCTAGGAAAAAAGATTGGGAACTTCGGAGGGGGATTTCAAGCTCAGCATCTACCATGTGATACTTTCTGAAAGTATCATGTGTGCTTTATGTCAATTATATCTGAAAAAAAAATGTCTTAAAATTATTCATTAAAATACTTTTTATTTGTAGCAAATTATAATTCAGAATAAAACAGAAACGCTACTTAAACATTTAGAAATATTTACTTCCTAACAATTAGTCTCAGCCAACCTATCTCCTTGGATCATACACAGATCAACTTCTTGATTCTGTGGCTTTGAATTCCCTTCAGTTCAGGGGTTACTGAATTCTCTAACTCTAAACTTTCATTCTGAATACAGCACCAAGGCTCTTGAGCAAGGCATAATACCTGGCCTATTCTGTCCACCTACAGTGTATCTCAAGCCTCATGTGTGGAAGAGGTTTTCAGCTTCAGCATAGTGTACTCATTAGCCAACAAAGTGATCTGTCTGACACTTCTCACGAAGACTTATATGAAGTTACACAGTGGAACAAAAGGGCATAGGTATAAAATTCACAGGAAGACTCTAAGCCTCACTTGTCATTCGCTCAAGGACAGAACTGGCGTTCCTGTAGAATAACACTGCTTGTTCACATGTGCTGCTTGGAACCAGTGTGCCTCATTGCATTTGGCAGGCTGCAGAGATGGCTCAATGGCTAAGAACACTCGCTGCTCTTATAGAGGATCTAAATCTGGTTTTTAGTACCCAGGTTGGACAGCTCACATATGACACCTCAGGCCTCTGTGGGCATTGCACTCACAATCACACACACACACACACACACACACACACACACACACACACACACTATCAAAACAAATTCAAGGCAAGGTCAGTACTTCAACACTGGGGGCAAACTAGCAATTCTATCTAACGTTTTCAAAATAAAATAAATTTCCCAGGGTCCAGACCCTATCACAGTGATGAAATCAGTTCTTCAATAATAAAGCATATAACAATATGGACAAAATGGTTTCTTTCCATGTGAAACAAGGTGATGTTTACATCAATGTCAGCCTGATCTTTGTGCTTGTAGAATTAACTACAGAAAGGGTCTCTGCACAGAAAGGTGCGGGGTTGTTGGCTCTCATTCCACTCTAGTTGTCACTTCCTTTCACGAGACGTTGTAATACCGCTCTCACCTGTCCGTATTGCTAGATCATAATGGTGTGTTTGCATTCTTTGATGGCCACTCAATCCTTTCTTTGTTGATTTGGTTTGACATAACATTTTGGAACCCTGCATGACACAGATGAACTCCATTGCATGGGGTCAGCAGGAAGAACTATCATTTCAACACTTCATTGTTCCCTGGGTTTGTGAAACTGGTCACTATGTCTCCCTCAGGACACTGTTCAACAGGCTTAAAGATAGCAATCGGACACATAGGTACCTAAGTAAGTAAAGAATTTCCTAACAGACTTGTTCTCTTTCAATTTAATCCTTTGTTTAAACTCTTCTTAATCTCACAACCACCATGTCTTTGTTGCAAAACCCACTTGAAAGGCCCAAGACTATATTTCTATTTCTTTGCTCATTTCTGCTTCTAAAGTCATCATTGCAAACCATGAACAACACTGTGTGCAATGTGCAAACTCCTTGCTGGGGAAAGCCTTGTGATTTACATTCCAGGTGCAGATGAAATGGTTTCACTGCCCTAAGAAAACATTCTCCTAAAGGTACTAAATACACAGAAAACACTTTCCTCATCTTTATCAAATATTTTGAGGTTGCTCTGGCTAATAACAGTGTCCAGTACTTGTCAAACAATGGGACGTCAATATCTCACAAGCAACTCCACTATGAGAGATGGAAGGCAAATTATTATACTTTACCTTCACAGAAGTCCTCTCCAGCACATTGGCTAATTATTAGTCGATCTGTCTCTCGCTGATGACTACTTGTTAGTGTCCCGCAGCAGCGCCTTCTGAGGCTGCCGTAATTGAAGGTTTGTGAGAGCTTCTATTGCTGAAGCACAAACTCCAACTTACGACAGATGTGATCAGCCTTGCCTTTAACAAGACTGAAATAACTGGAAATCTGTGATTTGACTAATTGCAGGCTTCCAAAAAACTATCTTAATACAGGAAGAACTTGGACCATCCTCTGAAACATACCTTCCTTAACTCTCCCTGCCTGGCAGCTTTGCTCAAACCAACTCCTCTCAGGTTATCACCGACCAGAGAAAGCAATCACCAGACCATTGAACAAATAACTGATCTTTAAAAAAGGCCTGAGAGGGAAGAAATGAACTCAAATCAATTTCTGCGGCAGAAGGTATTAGCTTAGTATTGCTTGTAGGAGAGTAGACTCTCTGGAGCCAAATGTTCAAAACTCTGACAGATGGAACCCGGATGTTAATCTCTGTGAGGTACAGCAATGTGATTAAGGTCCTGCTTCCTCTGGTGTCATCTCCACATGCCTTACTTCTGGGACACAAAAGGGCTTCGGAAGATGCACACGTTGCTTCCTGTGGCACTCTCCCTCAGACCCAGTCAAAAGGGAGCCATGTCAGGAACATAAGCTTAGATGATGCTCTGGTTCTATTCTGGCTGCATCCAGTTTACACAGTGAGGGTGCTACAGGGCCGAAGGAGCCTGGCCTCTGTCTCCCAACCCCTTCTAGGTGCTACTCTATGTTTTAAAGACATCAAAATGTGCTTAGTGGTGAGCCAAAATACCCCTTCTCTATGGTCAACCACTGGAGTGCACACCTCTGCCTGAAGGCAAAGGTTTGTGGAAATGTGCACGGGTTTATGCTGTGCATGTTGGGTTATGACTGACACCTTTCCAGGTGAAGTGAAAAGAAGACAGGGTCATAGGGCCACCTGTACCCACATTGCTACAAACAGAGGGACCACATGGAAATTCTTAACACAAATCTGAACTTGTAAGTCTTCATGCACAATAGAATATTTTATTTCGGGTCTGTTAACATGATGGATAGCTGAAATATGGACATGCAGGAAACAGGCTTCCACTCATCCCTTGCCCTTGACTAGTCCCCTTCTCCCCTTCATTTCTAAGGAAACTATCAATTGTTCTCTATTATGGGCTTTTTAAGGCACTCCATTTCAAATTTAAAACCAAAGAAGTCTGAAATTTCAGGAAAGGAAAGAAGGTCATATCCATGTAAAGCTTGATGGGGAAAACCACATCTATAATCTCAGCACTCAAGAGGCTGAGGTAGGTGGATTACCATGAGCCCAAGGCCAGCCTTGGCTACAGAGTAAGATCCTGTTTCAACAAAACAAAATAAAACAAACAAAATGTTATTATCTTAAAAACCTTACAAAATGCATGTGCCATGTGTTACTTTTCATTGCCCACCTTAAAATCATATAAAAACCTTATAATACTTCTCTTAAATAGGGCTGTAATAAGCTTGTATATCCATAAAATCTATAAAAATGCTTTAGAAAACTGAGACATTTCCCACTGTCCTGAGGATAGTATTCTCAAGATAAAAAAAAAAAATGGACCAATTATGGTTTAATGTCACTATGTCTTATATAATCTGTAATGGTTGATTTTAATTATTCTTGCATGGTAAGTAGGGGTACACCCATCACACAGTCATGCAATGACTAACTATCCTCTGATCACCTGTGACGGGCATTCTGCCAATCTCCGAGCATTTAAAGATAGATAAAACAAGATAGCATTAACTCAAAGAGGGTGACAAGCAAACAGCAATTATAATGTTTGATAACGGCTATGGAATCATCAGCACAACACAGGCAGGAGTGTCTTCGCAAAAGCACCCAAGTTTCCTAAAGAGATGTCATCCAAGTTGAATGCTAAAGTTAGCTGAAAAGTTGATGTGTCAAAGAAAGCCATTCAAACTGTCAAATTCCAC
The DNA here is from genome assembly GCF_907164565.1 of Psammomys obesus. NCBI lineage: Eukaryota > Metazoa > Chordata > Mammalia > Rodentia > Muridae > Psammomys > Psammomys obesus. Next base: position 19,697,986 of record NW_026585504.1, read on the forward strand.
CATAAAGTGATATACCAGAGAAAGACTGAGGAGGGTTAATATCTGTTGACTGCCAGTACATATGAAGTGCTTTGCAAGCACTAAATAACGGACTTTTACAATAACAGGGTAAGAAAAGTATTAATGATTTCATTATATTGAGGAGAAAAGAAGGGGTTCTGGAGGATGGGCAGGCTTTTCCAAAGCATGAGACCAGCATAACCTAGATTCAAGACTAATACTCCTTCCCTAACTTCAAGGATAACTACGTTGCAAGATTAAAGTCAGGCACGTAGAACCTCCCTCACTCCTTCCAGCCAGCTTAGATGGTCTTTGGAAAGCTTCATAAAGCACACTTTTAAAATCAATGCTCCTGATGACAGTGTGCCTGAAGACAGCAGGAGCAGCAGAAGGACTGAACCCGTGAGTGAGTGTCACGGTCTTGATCAGCGGTTGTTGGACACTGGTTGTCATAGCATCTGGGTCTCTCTTTGTCAAGCATTTTATTCTCAGGCTCCTTTGATGGGCAGTATGGGAGAGCCAATCACAGAATCTGGCCTTCAACTGCAGGATTGCTTTGTTCCTCTATCTGTCATCTGATCACTAAAGTAGACTTAATGAGCCAAATTGTTTAAGAGCTCACTTCATGGTTACAGAAAGAAAGAGGAAGAGAAGGCTTCTGAGTGTTGGTTTCATAAAAAAAAAACAAAAAAACTTTTTTTTTTGTTTTTTTTTTTTTTTTTTGCCAGGACTCTACAGTTTGTGCTTGTATTATGGTCCAAATGCTACTTCTCAGGGGCTCGGTATTTGACTTGATTGAGGCAGAGATGGAAGCAAGGTGAGGAATTAAACAAGCCTCATACAAAAGTAGGGGTGGGAAGAGCAGCAACTGTTCTTCAGAAAGTATATGTTATTTTGGAAAAAATGATCGCACTGCAGAATTTAAATCTCTTAAGGTGAATTAAGGCAAGACAAATTTCTAAAGTTTGATATAAAAGCAATGAGAGACAAGACATTCCAAAAGAACAGTATAAAGGGGAATATGCTCTTGAAAAGTTTTCTACAGAAGATTGTCACTACTTTCTATTCATTCATTCATCTACTCATCTATTCATTCACTCCCTCACTCTTTCATGTAGGGCTAAAGCCCTGTGAAGAAGCAGGACTGAAAATTTTACTTCTTAGATTGGGAGGTCAAGGAGGTCCTTCCAAAGATGGGAAATGAGCTAAGCTCTGAATGTCACAAAGTTAAGTGGTGATCCAAGCAAAGAGACTTCCAGGCAGAAGGATGAGCCAGAGTAAGGGTTTTCATCTACAAACAAGGATTCAAGGGAAACCAAGAAAATGCGTGTGACAGGAATCATAAAAATAAGAAGGACTATTATCACAGAGGTGTATGTATCTACAGCTAGGCTGGAAGGGAGGGCAGAAAATGCTTCCTGAGTACCAGAGGGGAATTAGGATTTTATTTTAAATGTGACAAGCAAGGCACTGAGATGTTTTGAGCAGGGAAATGACACAATGTAATTTATGTTTTCCAAGACTGAGATATGAAAAGCTGACCACAGGGCTGTAAGACTGGACCTGAGGAAATCAGTTCTGAAAGCCAAAGTAATTGCCCAAGAGATGCTAGCAGGTGCTGGGGCAACAGCAGGTGGGCGGTAATAAATACACAGTCTGAGACTCTGTGAAAACAGAGCTAACGTAGCTGTGGTGAAACTTAGATGTCTGAACTGAGCACAAATTGTGGCAACCATTAGTTGCACTGAAGAAGAATGGAAGAATAACACAGTTGAAGGAAAGAAAAATGAAGATTAGTTTTACGCACGCTAAATCTGAGACACATAGTAGATATCATGAAGGGACAGGCAGAAATTCATTCCAGCTAATGTTAGGTCTGGGAGTCAACATTAAAAGAGACCACTATAAAGGTAGCAAACATAAGGTGCCACATGACCCAGTAAAATGTCTGAGGGACGACTCATGCCATAAATGTAGATAACCCTTTACCCAGAGGCCAGGAAGAACCAGTGAAAAAGAACAAGAACAAGGAAGGCGCTGGCATGGAGAGGAGAAACACACACACACAAAGACAGCATGGAAGACAAGCAAATCAAATGTTTTAATAAATAGGGAGTGAATGACCAACTCTCAAAACAGTTGAAGCCTGAATAAAAATACTGTATCAAGAAAGAATATGCTTATAAAAATGACAACCTACAAATAAGGGGTTCAGCAATTACTGGTGTGGGAAAAATGAAGTTATAAAGAAATTGTCTTAAAATGTGAACTGAATGCTCTTACATGAAAGTCCAGTCATTACCCTGAAAACAGTGTGACAATTAGACCCATACACACACACACACACACACACACACTGGGTTTAGTCCACTGGCCAGCCACCTTGAAAGGCTACTTTTGAGAGATTTTCTGCTACTGCTAAGCAGGTTATCAAGTGTTCTGTGTGTCATGTTCACAAAATAAGAAAATATCAGGATCCCACACATTCACCGATGGCTAATATTACTTTGGGTCAAAATGGTAGGCCACTGGTAAAACTGTTCTGATCACTGCACTATTCTGTTGGTTTGTTCTTCTTTTTCAAGACAGGGTTTCACTGTGTAGCCTTGGCTGTCCTGAACTCGCTTTGTAGACCAGGCTGACCTCGAATTCATAGAGATCTGCCTGCCTCTGCCTCTCTAAGTGCTGGGATTACAGTGCCACCGTGCCTGGCTGATTTTGGCTTTTTTTTTTTTTTTTAAATTAAGCTTTCTTATTTGAAATTGATCGTCTACTTGTTCTTCAGAAAACATGTGACCAGTACCAGAAAGGGGACATCATCTTAATGCAGTGATTCACATGATCAATTGCCTTTAATCCTTTAGTAACCTAAGCTTCGGCTATTTGATTTTCTTGTCATTGCTTTCCCTATACTATCAAAAACGATGTTTCTCTAGTATTTCAAACTCATCAAAAAAATCACTAAAAATCTAAAATTCAATTTGCCACATTACTGCTAATTTGAATAATGGCTGAATAAAACACAGGAAACGCTGAAGCAGCATTGATTTCTAAAACATTTTGCACTTTCCTCCTCCATCCCTGTAAAGTAAAGCTTGGATGCTACGCACAATTACACAAGAAAATCAAGAAGGCCATTACATTCAGCATTTTGTCATGATCACTGTTACCATGGCGAAGAGTAGGCGTAGTTTAGCACAGCTGCCATGGGCGAGATCTGCTGGCCTTTTGTAAAGCTGAGTAAGAATATAATGCCAAATTCGATAGCCTCCCACCCACACCCTACACTGCTACTCGCAGATGCTGCCATCTCCTTCCTTAATGATCTGGGCATGTGTCATCTTATGACTGTATTCTTACTGTTGACCAATGACAGAAGAGCCCAGTTAATCTACAAGGTCGCCACCTGACCCACCTCTTGTTTTCGTGGAGGAAAACACATGGTATGAAAACAGGAATGTGATCATAAAGAAACCGAAGATTCAACAGTTGCACTGCAGATGACAATGGCATTATGTTACAAACGGAATAGATGGGGGAGAGGGATAAACACAGGCCTGTGATAACTAGCAGAATAGAATATTATCTCCTTTCTTTGTCAGTTTAGTTATCCATACAATGGGGATACAAATAACTTCCTGGGCTGGGGAGATGGCTCAGTGGAGAAAGTATTGCTACACAAGTGTTTGGATTGGAATTCAGATGATGCCCAGGACCTAGGTCAAAGCCAGGCAGGCCTGATTGCTGCCTGTATCTTAGCAACTGGGAGGCAGAGATGACACCCCCAGAACAAGCTGGAATCTGTGACCTCTAGTTACAGTTGAGAGATCCTGCCCCAAAAAGTAAAGCAGGGAAGAGGTGAGTTATTGTGAAAGACCACCCAGTGTCAATTTTGGGCCTTCACACCCACACTCACACGTAGGTATACATATCTGCACACACTGACGGAAAGCCTAGGACTACAGACATGCCTACACACATGCACGCACCCCCAGTGCGCATGTAACTTCTCTGTAAGGATTAACTGAAATAACTTCCAGGTCCAGGCATGCCCATCTGTGCCCACCTGCACCCCTTTAATTGTGGAGATTTCCATTAGAATATAAATCATTTTCTTTTTTCATATGGTTTGGATACTGTCTTCAGAGAACTGAGAATAAATTAATTTTTATGGCCTAAAAGGAAGCATAAATTCCACATCAAAAGGATAAAAATCCAGTGTCTATATCATATTATGCACCATAGCTTGTTATCTGTATTTCAGTGACACTAATGTAATCACTCTAAAGCAGGAAATACACTCTACCAGTTTTGACCTTAAGCACAGATTTTAAGTTTTTAAAAAAATGAAGCAACATTATGAAAGCAGAGAAGTTTAAATTATCTGAAATGAATACATTAATCAGAGTCTCTATTTACTAGGGAAAAAAGGCTTCTAGCATTTTTACCAGCTAAACAAAATATTTTTTTCTAATGAGACTTCAGCTGAGTATCGTTTATCTTAAGAGAAAAATAATGGGACCTTACCTATTCCAGTAGCTCCAGAACTGGCCATGCAGGTAGGCGTGGTGGCTACATTCATCACCAAATGAGGCTTTGCTTTCAATCCAGTGAATTATGTGCCCTTCCACGGCTAAGGGACAAAGCATTACTAATACACAGTGAAGGAGAGGGAAGATTGAAAATCCTCAACTATGCGCTGGCCTCTCTATGCTTCACATTAATGAGCAGGGGCTTAGCCTCTGCCATTCACTGTGGGCGTAATTATAAAACAACACATTTGTTTGAGTCCATCAGGCCCGACGGGGCCACAATTTCATCCCGTCACCCTCACCCATCCTTCAAAACTCCCTTTCTTGGTGCTCAAGATGCTGTCCTGAGGCTCGACAAGTGACATGTCAAGAAAACCTAAGTATGCCTGGCTGCCTGGCAAAGCTGCATTTTAAAAACTCAAAATTTATAGAGAAATGAGTTGAAAACGGCATCTCAAACATGCACTCAGAAGGCATCGCTCATTCCTCAAGTATATGGGAAAGTTCTGAGGCAGAGCCTTACTCGGAACAACTGTAAGCCAATTTAAGATCATCTTTTCTGAGTTTACCCATTTCGACACAGTGTTACAATGATAATCTACTCTGAAAACATTTGGTAATAGTAACACTTTAAAGAAAATATTCCCTTTCTATACACAGATGCGTATACACAGAAGCTCAAGGACTTACCAACTGGCACCTGTAAAATGAAGTCTGGTGTTTTGTCATAGCCCTTCGCACGGAGCTGATCTTCATCTGCAGGAAGAACAAACACTATCATTTATTACAGCACTCCATTAAAAAGACAGCAATATAATTGCTTTTCTTTCTTAAATATGTGTAAAAATTACTAATGCAGCCATACGTGTCTTTCTTACGCGTGCAGTGCCGTGTCAGAATAAATGAATTTTCTTCCCAAACCTGAATCAGAGATACAAGAATGCTTCTTTGTCTTTTTTGCATTTTTATGTCTTTATTATAAACATCATTAATCCCTGCTGTCAGGAGCTACCTTTTTTTTTTGTAATTGAAAATTCTGAAAATAAATATATTTACTGATAGAAAGTAAAGGGATCTGCAACAATGGAAGTCACCAGTGTCAGCAGTCAATATTGACAGTTTACAACAAGGCAGAAGCAATCAAGAAACTGTAGTTTAAATTAACAAAATTATTCCCATACATAAGGAAAGGAGAGAAAAGTAAGAGGGCCACAATTGGTTGTCTCGCTTAATTCTTTAGGTATACAACTGTTTCTGACAACTGAGAGTTTGATTGGCCTGACTTATGTACATCTGAAAAGAAAACAGGCTTGAAGATGTTTTTCCTGTCTTTTCAATTTCTTCTAGAAGTATTAATGGCCCTGTTGGAAGAGAAAGCAGGGAAATGGGAACCCAGATAAATTTGGAAAAACTAGCAAGGTGCTTGAGAAAACACAACACAACAACACAACAACAACAACAACAACAAAACCCACCCAGTATTTTCTAAATGCTGTCCTTGACTTCTAAGGTCAGCACAGTGTGATTTCTGAAATGGAGAGTTCTCCATTAGATTCTGGAGTGACCTGGTCATTCAATTCCAGCCTTGGCTTTCTGTCTTCACCCAACCTCAACTAATGGCCCAACCAAGTAACAAGGAAGGCCGAGTGGTCTCTTAACACCTACGGGGCTGTTGACATTGTCATGCATCCCACTGGCCTTCCTGCGTCAACTTTGATTAAAATTAATGGCCCATTCCCAGTGTTGGGTAGCTTATTTCCAATCCATTTGTCAGCCCAAGACAGTGGTTTCATGGCCAGCTTTGAGAAGCTCTGCTTTAGAGCATTCTTGTGCACATCCTGAAAGGTCAGCATTTTAAACATAAATAAGCGTTTAATGAGAAGACACTCATTAAAGTAGATATCGAAGTGGAACGCTGTTAGAAGTTGGTATTTTTAGTCAGATTTAGAAGGCAAAATTCAGAACGATTCTCCTTCTTTGAAATTAAAATAAAACCTCAAGCTGTTGAAATAATGAAATACAAATCAAACTAATGTTAATTTTAAAACAAAAAAAAAATATTTGAAATTGAGCTATAGAAATGAACTGGAAAATTCCCTACCCTTTAACTGTACTCTGACTATGAAAACTTTAATGGAAAAGATATTTATTCAAATCAATCCCAGTGTTTTGAGTGATGTTTCAGATAGGTGATGAATAGGTAGATTTAAAAGCTGGTTGACATTAAGAAAAGATAGAAATATTTCATTAAGACTATCCTAATTTCATCAGTCTCTGTCGATGTTAAAATTTGTTTCAGAAAGAAAAATGATTGTTTCCAACAACAGCTCAAAACAAAACTTCAAAGGTCACCAAGCAATCCACAAGCACAGTCAAACCCCTTCAAAAGCTGATGCACACTGCACGCTGCAAATTACCCACGCAACTGCATGTCTTCTCCAGTGTGAAAATCTGACATCCCAAACCCCAAACCCAAACCTACTAGATGAGGTTAGGGAACGTTCCCACTGTTTTGTAGTGAACTCCAAAGGACCAGGGGATGAAGTCTGTCAGGACGTCTGTCAGCCTTTCTTCCCTCTCTTCTCTGCTTCCATGCTCTCAGTAACCAAGTTGATCTGACAGTAACTGTGCCCAGCAAACCATCTCGAAATCTTAGTCCTTCCCAGTGTTTCTTCTAACAGGTTATTCAAAACATCCGAAATGCCCTTTATTTTACACACTAAGTGCTCATTGCCACAACATCTCCATGTCATACCCCCCATGTAGTGGCGCCCCACATGTTCATTTCTCCTTCGGGAGGAAGGGAACAAATAGACAGAGTTCAGTGGAAATAATGCAAGTGTAGGAGGAAGCACTTGTGAACAGGCAGCCCACTGTGCTGGGCCTCATGGGCCAGCCTAACTCTTTCAGCCAGCTTCCTGCCCTTTATATTATGCTTCTTTCTTTCAACTGGGTTCCTAATATTAGAACACTCGCTAAGCCTCTGGGTGTAAAGGTAAAATTTGATTGGCATGCTCCATTTGCAACTCAGGAGCCTGAAGCTTTGCACCTATTTCTGTCCTTAGTTGTTCTTTCTGCCCATTCTGCGTTGGCTCCTTCGCAGTGATGGTGCCAAGAGGCCTGCACACATGACACTGTTGCTCTGAGGATCTGACCCTGTTGTCTCCCTGACATGTATTTGATGCCCAGCATATTCTTCACATGTATGTGATGCCCAGATTCACATGTATGTGATGCCCAGAAGAGATACATGAGTTAATTAAAAATACTTTTTATCAATAGTTATGTTTTCTATAAAGCCTATCTAAAGGAGTGATCCTTTCTTTTTCTTCAAATTTACTTAACTCCCTAGGCATAGGCAAAGCACAGAGGTAGGAAAGTTGGCCCAAAGTGTGGGGTTTCTTTTGAAATTCCTGCTGTTTTTCCAAATGTCTGAATCTCAGCTCATTGAAGCTTCAGAGGACAGAAGTGACCCCCTTTTTTTCATACTTTTTTTCTTTCATCACTAGTGTGTTAAGTAACACTTACTTTATCTGGTCCTTAGATGCGGCAGATTTTTTTTCTCCACAAACTCACTTTGTCCTGGGGACTATGCTATTACTGCGTAGCCATGGTCACATTCCTACTTCTTATCTGATGATTGATCTGTACAGATCTCCCTTCTACTGCAGAGAAGTGTGCATTCTACATTCCCCAAGAATCGTGTATTTCATAGAGGTTCTTATACTTTACATATGCTTTAGCTAACTAGTTACGTGGGATTCTTGACTCAGTTGAAGCCAGATTTCGGAAATATATCCTGTCTCCTCAGAGAAAAAAGAAGAGGAAATGATGAGAAATAATATTAGTTAAGAGAGGAGAAAAAGTGAGGGCAATGATCTGAAACAGTACTTTCAGGATACTAGCCCCATCTCTTCTACTGATCTTAGCCAGTGAGCACCGCAAGCAGGAAGAAAGACTCTCTGCTCAAGGTGCACACATAAACCTACAGATTGCACAGCTCCTGAACTCACTAACCTCACGGTTTAAGGTTTCATCATCAAAAGACCTATAAGAATATTATCATTTAAAAGCACACTTATTAGCCTTCATATCCACAAAATGAAGAATTATTTCACAAAACAGTATTTTTGTGCTAGTAAAGTCCTAGAGGCAACTGGTTCCACATGCTAATTTATATATCCCAAAAGAAGACCAGAGAAGTTAAGGTGTCCGTCAAGACTCGGACTTCTCAAATAACAAAGACACTAGAGGAGAACTCATGTCAACCAAGTCCTGTTTTGTCCTCACAGACTCTACACCATTCTTAATTCTGTCGATAAGGAAGCTGGATCATTGTGATATTTATGGAGAGGGTGGGATTCTCCTTTTCCTCCTGTATGGATTGGTAGGTGGCCATATGTCAAGGCACCATTCAGAGGAACCAGAGCTTCAGCACTTCTCCTGTCACTGTATCTTAAAACCCAACAAAAGTGTGTCCACAGAAGAAATGGATGTTCATGTTAAAAACTACTTTTAAATACTATTATTTCAACTGTACAAAAACAACACAGGTCTCTGTTTATTTTTACATCATCAAGCCTGTTCTTAGGTGGTATTTTAAAGAGGGGATTACACATGCGTAAAGAACATCGTGAGCATTTAATTTCTCTGGCCTTTGAATTATATCCTTAAAGTACCCAAAATATCCAAAGTAATTAGCTACTAATTACACAATTGCTTTGTTTAAAATAAAGGGCTGAGTTTTCGTCAGAGAACAAGACACATCTGATACTAGTAATCAAATGCTTAAGAATCATATTTAAGACTACTAAGAAAATGTTTTTAACCTGTACTGTTTCATTAAAATCTTTAAATACAAGATATAAAATCATTTCCCAATTGTACAAAAATTCTGTTTTGCAATACCTGATAATGAGAACTAACAATCTGAAGTGACCCATGAATTGTCAATGGATATAAACTGCTAAACAAAATAACAAAATTATTAAACGGTATATCTCTTCTACTCTAGCATTTCATGTGCTTGGACCACTTTTTTCTGAAGCATTCTTAATTCAGTGCTTAGAGATGTGACTTTGTATGTTCCCTTTTCTGCTGAAGGCATCAATAGGTAACAGCTGTCATTCTGATAGGCAAATGGTGCAAGGGTACACAAAACACATACATAATGAATGAGGAGACTGTCTCACACAGAAATGAAATCTTTACCAAACCCCAAGCTTCATCTCAGCCATGAGTTTCAACCTCTTCTCCCAAAGTCTCTTATCAAAGCCACTAATAAGGACTGCAACTGATGGCTCTGACCTTGTCTTCTGGGGACAATACTAGGGGAAACTGAAGTTTCTTAAATATTAAGAACAAATAGAAGGTCAAGAGCAGGAGCAGTATGCACAGTGGCTGGGTAGCCCATCCTGGCTGCCCAATGTTGTGGAGACTACAGACACAAATTGCAACAACAAAGCAAATCACTGAAAATCCTTTTTGGATTCATGCTTCAAAGGAACAGACAAATCAGCATGGTAGATGTCTTAGTTAGGGTTTTATTGCTAGGAATAGATGCCATGACCACGGCAACTCTTATAAAGGGAAACATTTAATTGGGGCTGGCTTACAGTTCAGAGCTTTAGTCCATTATTGTCATGGTGGCAAGCAGAAGCATGCAAGCAGACATGGTTCTAGAGAAGCTGAGCGTTCTAGATCAGCTTAGAGATCTAAATCAGCTGGCAGCAGGAAGACACTGAGACATCCTGGGCCTGACTTGCTTATCTGAGATCTCAAAGCCCACCCCCAGTGACACATTTCCTCCAACAAGGCCACACTTCCTAATAGTGCAGTTCCTTAGGGGCCATGCATTCACACAGGTGAGTTTCTGGGGGTCTTTGCTATTCAAACCACCAGAGAGAACAAAGGAGATGCCCCAGACAGACTTCTAAGCTGTAATGCAAAGTCTCAGCCAGTTTTTCCTTAAAAAACAAGGGGAACAAGAAAGTCACTAGCCAACCTCAAGAGCCTATGCCAACCTCGGAATTCTGATGAGTGGTTGAAAGTTAGCTTGTCACTCACTGCTCTTTCTCCCTGAATTACAAGACATAAAAAGAGCCCTTGGTGAGACAAATGTATGCCTACATATACAAATCTGCAAATATAGACAGACCACAGAGTCAACTCAGTAATAAGAGTAAATGACTTGACACCAGGTAAAGCTGTGACTATGGAGAATAAGGATGGAAACTGCAGTTAATAGTTAATTTGCTGCAGAGAGAAACTATTTCAGTGGGTAACCCTGTAGCTCTCCTGTCTGGCGCTGCTATTCCACATTGTGATGGGGCTAGGGAGTCAGTGACTTGTACCCCAGCCAGCCACCCAGCTCTGAGTGGACACTGGACACAGAACAACTGAGGACACAGCCCTTTCTGTGAATATTTTTTTTTTCAGGTGACAGGACAACTTTTTTCAGGGATTGCAAGTCGAAAAAACAAACTAACACCTGCCAGTAGCCATCTTTGCTTCTTGAGAATGAAGGCAGCATTGAAAAGATCCCAAGGACAGGAGAGAGGGTGGGTGACACTGCTGTGTCTTCTGAACTCCAGGCACACCAGAAGCAAAGCCCTCTCCATGGGAATTGCTGGGTCCATATCAGAACAGATCATTTCTTTTTTGTGTGCAATCGTGATAGTTTGTTTGGATTTCCACCACTAACAACCAAAATGGTTTCCAGAAACTGTTAGTGTCCAGAAAAGTAGAAGCCCAGCAAGCTTGCTATCTGACCACAGCAATGGCGAGGGGAGGGCTGCAGGCCTGGAGCAAGCAATAACAGCATTACCTTTCTTGGGTGTTTCAGAGAGTGTGTATGTCTGAGCAGCAAGGGTTGTCTATGGTTCCTCTTTCTTAGGGAAGTGTGCACAAGCATATTCAGTGACAGTCCCTTTTCACTACAATGTCTTCAGGAAGGGGGTGGAGCTCCAATTCCATATGTCCCTAATAGCTCATCCCTATGCCTTTAAAACCTATCAAAAACTTTCTGATAGGCAGGCATTTAAGTGGTTGGTTCCTTTATGAACAAAAAAATCTAAGCATCTCTGCTCCCTACAGCCTACATAATCACATTTTATTTCTAGTCTCTTATTACTGCTAACATCTGCATGTGTAAACACTTTAGCACTCTAAGTCTCACCTGCTCCTGCTGTCTATTACTCACCTGAAGTCATAATCCCCTGTTAGTCACACCAAGATCACTGCCCCAGCACAGCACGCTCGGTTCAAGGTGGAGAAGAAAACAGCAGGAACAGATGAACTCTTAGAAACAAAGATACTAATTTCTTTCGGCAAGAGACATCCTTCACTAGGCCTATTTGGCTTTACACATTATACCCTCTTGGAATCTCAGAGAGTAATACACAGATGCTAGAAATGCAGCCTCCTAAAATATGCTGCTTTGTCCAAACAAGGGGGAAGGAGTGAGGCAGGGGTAAAGTAAGTGCCTCTCAGGTGTCACTCAAAGTAATTGTTAGTGTCTACTAACAGGGTAACAGTTGCTGGAAAGAATAAACTATCTCCAGAGCTATCCTTATTAAGCCAAACTTAACAAGAGTTTGCACCCAACAGTGGCTGTGCGAGTGACTAATGAAAGTCCCCTGACCTGGAGACATGCCAAGCTATGCTGATGAGTGGTTCATCTTCTGTCTCCAGGCCGAGTTCTTTTGTAGTTTTTCTAGAGGGGCAAATGGTCTTACTGTCTCCTCACTGTCACCATTTCTTCCCTATACTATACCGATTTCTGCCCAAACATCTCAAAGGCCCCCATAAAAGCAAAAACCAACCCCTCCCCTTAAAATAGAGAAAAGATGAAGAGAAGACACAGCACTGCAAAGCATGGTCTCGCGAATCACTTGGAGGCAATTGGGAGAATCACAACACTTCCTGGTCAATTCTAAGTTGAAAGAGAGCTCTCCCAGTAACTGAACTTAGATGTGGCAGGCAGCTCCTGAGTTCTGAGACTTTAAATGCCAACCATTTAGTGTTTCCTCTAATTGAGGGAGCAGTGGAAAGACCTGCTGATATATACTGAGATCTATAATAAAATTTTCTGTAAGTTTTCATACTTGAGTCAATTTTTTTAAATTTAATTTTTTTATATTAATTAGTTTATTAACTTCGTATCCGAGCTCTAGCCCCTTCCCTCATTCCCTCTCAATCCCACCCTCCCTCCCTCATATCCTCCCAAGCCCCAATCCAAGTCCAGTGAAAAGGTCTCATCAGGACTGGCTGCACTGTCTTCCTCTGTGGCCTGGTAAGACTGACCCCCACCTCAGAAGAAGGTGATCAAAGAGGCAACCACTGAGTTCATGTCAGAGACAACCCCTGCTCCTCTTACTAGGGTACCCACTTGGACACTGAGGTGCCATGGGCTACTTCTGTGCAGAGGTTCTAGGTTATCTCCATGAATAGTACTTGGTTGGAGTATCAGTCTCAGAAAAGACCCCTGGGCCCAGATTTTTTGGTTCTGTTGCTCTTCTTGTGGAGCTCCTGTTCTCTCCATGTCTTACTATCTTCCCTTTCTTTCATTAGATTTCCTGCACTCCACCCAAAGTTTGGCTATGAGTATCAGCATCTGCTTTAATACCCTGCTGGGTAGAGTCTTTCAAAGACCCTCTGTGGTACGCTCCTGTCTTGTTCCTTGTTTTCACCCTCTTCCAATGTCTATCCCATTTGCCTTTCTAAACAGGTAAGTTTTAAAGACAGGATAAACCTGTATGAGCAAATATACTTTCAATAATTACCCCCCCCAAACACACACACAAAGTCCTAGGGAGCCTGGCTAAGGCCTATGTCCTTGAAATTGTTCAACTACTCAGCTAATAGCTACAGGACAAGAAAATTCAAGACAGAATTAAGTCTAGAAAAATGGTACCTAGTTTGCTTTTCTATTGGTGAGAGTAGAGGTCGGAGAAAATACAATGGGTAGAAATTCTACAACAGAAGAAAATGTTTCAAGGAAGTCATAAGCTCTAAATTATAAAGAATTAATATTTAAACAATAAGCAATAAGAAAAGCTGTTTTGTAGAAGTATTCTAGATTAGAAGAGGAGGGAGGGATGGAAGGAGAAAGAGAAATCATTTCTGCCTATTAAAAAATCAAAATGAGACAAACATTTACAGTGTCTGCAACAACCGTAAAGGAACAGACACATAAGGCAGAAAGAGTATGGTTGGATTAGCGATCTGTTTATATACTGATATTTTCCCATACTTCCTTTAAAATGATCATCTATTTAAATTTTCCTGGCACAATACTTTGCAGCTAATTAATAACTGAGAAGGTATTCATGAAGTAAAAGAGCAATAATTCTACAACAATATTTCATACAAGACTTGGATTTCAGTGTTTTTAACCATAAAGTTAGTGCTACATTAGAATACTTAGAATGCATAGAATAAACACATTTTTGTATTCTGATGAGGAAATACTCCAAACAGAGCTAACCTTATTGCATGGCTTTGTCAAAGCTTACTACTATTCATATATTTTTAAAATATTTTTTAGTGTCTTTTTAGAGTACTGTGAGGTACCTATTGCCTCTGAATTGAAACATTTTATCCTCCAGGAAAGCAACAGGCTCCTAAGACTTAGAAAGCTAACAAAAGGCTCAGCAAGTTACTAGACCCACAAAGCCATTCCCACAGCTTCTAAAAACAGTGGACAACTGCCTGGGAGAGGAGCCTCCCTTCTGGGGGAACTGACTGTATGTTGTACAGTGAGCTCCAGCATAGAACTTCCGAGGTGACAGTGGGGTGGACTTTTCTGTGATACAGCTGCCTCTGAGTCACGCGTGCCTGTAAGGAACTCCAATAACCTCACTGGTTCAAGCATGGCTTTGGCGGAACCCTTTCTTTGGTGTGCCACTGAAGACCTATCTTGTGCGATCAATGTCTGTTCAAGTCACTCCAGGCAAAGTCATACTGTAAAATGGGTGCTCGAACAGGGAGTGCCTGAATCCACGGTGAGCTGGGGGGAGGGTGGTTACAGTCGCTGCACTGGGGAATGCTATAGTACCCTTATGTTGCAAGGGCGACATGCAGCATGTCCTTGATGAAGAGTGTCTGTGCGAACGCTCCCTACACGGACAGTGAACTGAACAACATACTGCAATTTCTGAAAGTAGCACATACAGACCAGTATCACAGCAGGCTGTTGCCTGGCCTTTGTTTTGAGCTATAAAACGTGCAACTGAGTCTGAGTTGTTCACTCCAAAAAAGCCTGTCCATGAAAGCACTATAACGAAAAAAAAAAAAAAAGACACAAGTGGAAAAAATAGACAACAGGGTGATGTATTGGCTTAGAGCTGACAGGATGCAAAGGGAAAACAGTAAAAGTTAGGAAAAGCCTTTACGGCGACCTAAACATGGGACACACAGGAAGAGTCAGATAGGAAAGAGGTGCTCAATAAAGAGGCAGAGTGAAATAGAAGTCATAGAAGACAGACCTCAGGTCTGAGCTTTAATATGGAGGACAAAAAACAAAACAAAACAAAAAAAGCCCAATTCAGCATGCCTACGGTCTAGTACAGCAAACTACAACAAGCTCCTGAACAGCTTGGGTTGAGGAAGCCTTTAAACAGGTAATGGAGGAGCTACCCACAACTCGGTTCGTAAGAATATGTGGGACATGGGACTGAAGACACCAGAACAACTGGATGACAGAACTCCCATGCCTCCTTGAGACTAAGGCTGCATGAGCGGCCGAAGGGAGAAAACCAGCCCCTTCTGGACAGGCTTATGTGAAACACCAGGTATTTTCCAGTGAGGTCCCTGTGGATTCCAGGGCCTAGAGGGCTGGCAAGGCCCGGGAAGCTAAAGACATTTAGGAATCTAGTGAAGTTGCAAAATCCACAAGGTCCAGATCGTAAAAGCAATAAACGGTTGCCAAGGAGGAGAAGGAGACCCCTCTCATGCACAGTGTGATCACTGGTTGTACAGAAAACTCTGGGAGGAGCCTTCCCTGAGTCTTCACTCGTCCTGGGATGGAGTTTGCCAGGGTGCAGGTGCCTTTGAGTCCCCCATGCTCTAAAAGCAACTCCAGTAAGCTTAATGGTTTACCGATTGCAATGTGGTTGGATTTGTTTGTCTGGTCTGCAGTCTGTTCCCTACCTAGGGTGAAGAGATGATTTCTTCACATCTCCTTCAAGAAACCTCACACAACAGATATGTCTTCATCAGATAATTCCCTGTATATTGCAGGGCACAGTGAAGTATGTGTGACCCATCGAATTCAATATCTGAGGATTTCTGTATATTCATGTGCAGTTGGAACAATCATTTGACCGTACACATTGGCACCTCTAAGTTGAAGTGAGTCTAGTCTAACACACTCAGTTCCAGTTATCTGAGGTTCTAGACCTAAAGTCAGGTCACATCTGGTACTTTCTGCTCGCTCTTCCAGTGTGAGTCTGCTAGTCCTCAGGGAGGAGGCATATGGACTTGAGCTAGACAAAGCAGGGCCCTGAAGGGACCTGACTGTCCATAGGGAGATGGTGCTGGGAGAATACTATCAGTGAACTCCAAGAAGACAACTACACTGACCAGCAGCTGGATAACTGGTGGATCACACACTCTGTCATATTATCAGAACAACTATCATTCAGAAACATACCTTAAGGTGCCTCATAGGCACCCCATTATAACTAGCTCTAAGCTGTTGCCGATTGTATTTGGCATTATGCATTTTTAAAGGGAAATTTATTTACACACGACATTGTTTCCATAGGCTCTATAATTCAGTTTCCCTTCTTATATGAAAATACTTGGCTGTTTATGCTGTCCAAATTTAGTAACTGGAGAGCACTTTCCTAATTTCTCAACTTTCTTTCTTTAACCTTAATCAGTGAATATTTGTGACCATTCCCAGCTTCGGAACACCAACAATCTTGCAATATATCTGACTCCCCTCCCTAGTTGATAAATAAAAAGACTAGGAAGTGTGTAGTCTAGGTTTTATGGATTTGACTTTCCTTGGCCAGTGTGTTGTCTAGTTTACAATTAAATTAAGTAATGGAATATGCTTTCCCCTTTTGTCCCTAAAATTACACTATAAGGTTCTTCAGTGTCGGCATGAGTCTGCTCACTAGCACGATTGGTGTGGATCTTTTGTTAGTTACCACAGATATAACAGAGAAGAAAAATTAATGCTTCGTTGGGTGCTTTATGGTTGCCATGCCCCATTATTACATGGATGTCGTTCCAGGTTTTATTTCTAATGATGAAGAGATGTTGAAAGAAATAACATTGTACAGTTAAGATTCTCTACTGGGTCACGTATCAATGCAGACATAGGGGGATTTTGAAAAATCATACTAAGTCTATGATGCCATTAATACTTGGCATGAAAATAATAAAAGCTTGATATTTTGCTTTTCAATAACAGGACTTTCCCATATGAGATGAACATGCCTAACATGAATTTTTCTAAGTATTCTCTTTAATACATAAAGCATTTTATAGACAATATTTCTTTGTTTCTTACTCTCATAAGGCTCAGATTATGGTGAATATCTCATGACACCAAAAGTAATACTCCAACAGATATTAAAGCATTTTTTCAGCCACTTATTCTATAAAATATTAATTGCAAGCCTGTGTATGTGCTGGCTATATAGGGGATTGGGTAAGAGAGCTTCTGCTCGGGTCTAAATCAATAAAAGATACCATGGAGAGCATCAGTCATTAGCCTCTCTCTCGCAGCAGTATGGAGTACCTGCAGGTGTAAGATTAAAACACTGTCTTTAAGTCACAGGACTTGAGCAACACTTACCTAGGAAGGACAGGTTGTTCTTCAGAAGCAAGTCTCTCAGCAGGACTTCATGCTCGTAGCCAATAGCACTGGACATTTCAGTTAAGGAGGCAATACACACAGAAGGGCTTAACTATCAGGAATATTCGAATGCCAAGTCAATATGTTGAGATGAAGTGGAGAATTACGGTAATTATATACAAGGCTTCCCACCCGGATTATACCTTTGTGGAAGAAAATTTCCATATGTGTTCTTCCCTCATCTAAATAAGTCAGCAGAATTTTTTATAACATTTACATACCTTCACAAAGATTTATAAATCAGTATGATTTTAATTTCTTTTAAAAAGAGGGAGTCACTTAAAAGATACATTAATTTGTGTTAAAACAAAACAAAACAAAAAAAAAAAAAAGAAAGCCCTCCAATTCAACTTAGTACATGTTTACAGAATACTCAGTACATGAAAGAAAGGTAACTAACCTGTCTTTGCCCTACCAGTTTCCAATCTTAGAGTCCTAGAAACCTGTGAGAACCATTTGCCAGACATAGCTCTTGCTTAACTGCCAGGGACACAAAGTCTGCTGCCTGTGTGTGTGTGTCCATTTTAAAGCATTCAAATACACAGGAACAGGTGTACAGAAACATATAAATTATTCCAATGCTTTCTCTATGGCAAGCATCATATCAAGTGCTTTAAGTATGTTATGTAACTTTTACAAGTAGAAACAGCCTTGTTTTACAAATGAGGAAATACAATCAGAGAAGGAACCTCACAAAGGTAGTTAACGTGTGGGACAACCAAGGATGAGGGGTTGGGGTCACAGCACAGTGGGACAGTGACTGCCTAACACTCTTGACAACCTGGGTTCCATCTGTAGCAATGAAGAACAAGCAAGCAAACAAACAAGGCAGGAATGAGCTCTCTCCAAAGCCTGTGTTTGACCACACAGCTTTTCCAAAAGCATCAGTTATATAATACTTGCTAATAGTCAATACTTTCTAAGGACCGCGTAAGAAGCCTTTACACTAAAGACTGAGACCTTGCTTGAAGCTTCAGAGCAACTCCAAGAGTAGATAATCTTAGTCCCATTTCTTCAGACATGTAAAGCACGGTGCAAAAATGCGGAGGACTATGCTCAAAATCCTACGATTCATAAATAATGAAGCCAGTGGCAATACTTTGAAGCTCGCTCTTTTTTGAAGGAAAGAGACTATACTAAGTCTCAAAGAGTATTCCTCTGACGTGGTCCTTCAGTCCTACTGAAAAGAAATAGTCAGGATTACCTCCTTGATTGTCCATCCCACCCAATCCCATAACATCAACGTGGGTACAACACTCCTTGACTTAACAGAGAGGGGATTATTCTGATCATGTTTTGTGAACATTCAACTGAAATCAAAGGAAACTTATGTATCACTAATTTAAAAAGAGTCACAGAAAATCACTGTGTTCTTTATCAATCAGTTACAGGTGACTAACATTTACATTAAAGAGATAAAATCACCTTTGTCCACGATCTAAACAAGGCCAAAGCCATCATTACTGCTTCTGCCTGTTATTTCCCCCTCTTCCAATGTACATGACTGCACTTATTTTTTTTTTTAACTAGAAATAAAATAACAAAACCAAAAATGTTCAATCACAAAATTTCACACATTTTTTTCTGAGTTCACTGAAGACATTTGGTGGGTAGGTCTCAATGATATTTCATTACCAGGGCATCCCACATTTTCCAACTAAATTATTTACTTCTTTCCACATAAATGTGCTCTCACTTTTATTGTTGTAAATTATTTACATCTGAAATGTTGAATCATGAAACTGAGGTTACTGATGATAGAGAAGTGAAACCCACAGTCCCTGATCTTCCTGCATCATCATCTCCCCTTGCTTCTCTGTTCAGACCTTTATCTAACAGCTGTGGCCTTGATCCCACTTTGGAAAGCTGAAGTGACTTCTTTCTCATGGAGTTTGCTTGGTGGATATGAGATGCAGAGGCAAATATATGAGTGGGATACCTCTATATCTATAAACAAACAAACAAACACATACATACATATAGTAGGCACCAAAAGAAAAATAAAGCACTCTGACAATACATTCTCTTTACTACTGTGATTGGAGTTGTGCCATTTTAGTAAGTGATACACATATTCTGTACATGAGTACCTACGTCATATCATTTCCATAATGGAGTAAGAAGGTTTTCTATCTGTTCCATTTACCAAATGTGTGCTTTCTTTGTAAACAAAACAAAACAAAAACAAAACAAACAAAAAAACACAATGTACTTTCATGAAGCAAGGCAAACAAACATTATCAAATTATCAGGACCATATAGAAAAGCCTTTCTCACTTACAAAGGAAACCAATAATCTCATCCAGTGTGAAATAAAATGATTCCTGTTGATCAGTATAGGAAACATCTTTGCAAGCTTACTTACAGTACATGAAACTGACATCATCTCAATGCAAAGATACAGTAAATCTTTCCATAAACTCTCCAGCCTGTTTTACTTTGTATAATTACAGCAATCACCAATTTTAAATTTTGGAAAGATTTAAAGACTTCTTGATCATGCTTTGTTTCATATAGAAATAAAAATGCAAGGTCTAGAAAATAAAGCTTATAAAAGCAGCAATTTTTACTGGCAATAAGCGTAATGAAACTGCAAAAGTTAGAATCTAGACAGTGAATACAATTTATATACATACATCATTATATTTATCAATTGAAATAATATTACACATTAAATCCTACTGACAACACACAGCCAAAAGAGAATATGAATGATTGCAAAAAATATAAGTATACAAGGAGAATATTCCAGACAGAATTTATAATGCTCCATAAGCAGAAACACTTAGACATTGTCTATAAGGATACCTATTATTGATGTATGGTAGTGACCATGGGGCAAAAACTTGTAAATAACCTCACAAGCCATTTTCTTCTCCAGCAATATAGCAATCTAGTTTCCCGTAAGTGTCTCAACTATTACTGAAAAATAGCCTCCTGGCATTTACAAAGCAGTTGACTTCATACTTTAGTCCATGCATATATAATTAGAGAGTTATATTTAAAATCAATATGCAATCCTTCAAAAGACATTATGCTTTTAAAACCTTAACTTTAAATTGATTTTTAACTATTTTATGTGCTTTGAAATTAGCATGTAACTTAGCCCTAGACACTCTGAGGTGGTGTTAGTTGTTTTATAAATGTGCTGGAGTTTATCACCAAGGCAATGTGAGGTTGGCGCTCCTACAACTTTTAACACTACCATTAATTTCACACTGAAAATAGAACCATAGCTACACTTTGATCTAATAAAAAACAAAAAAAAAAAAAAAAGCCAGATTTGACAATACTATGGTTTGGTTCATTTTTGCTAGAGGACCAGATCACAGAATGCATATGTAAAAAGCTCCATAATAGTTACTCATCATTCTTGCAAGAGGGCTGTGCTCAAAGATTATGCCAAATCTTAATTATGTTTTCAGGAAAGAAAGTAATTTTCGTCTCAAAAAATGTGAGCTGGGTGTGGCCATGCACACTTGCAATCCTAACACAAAGGAGATGGAGGTAGGATGATTGGGAGTATAAGGCCAGCCTGGATAAGATTTGACCCTAGACCTTTGGAAAACCAGAAGAAATAAATAAACATATGCATGCACAAACATATATGTGAACATATGGACTTGCATGTACACATTCATGTGCACGTGTGAATAGCCACATGCACATATATGTGAGTGTGTGGATATGCACACACATATATGTGCATGTGTGGATATGCATCTACCCACTCAGCTTGCAAGAAAATCCAACAAAAACTGAGTGGTGATCACTGAGCCATACTGGCCCCTGTGCCATCCCTGCTAACAAAATTAGCCCAGGAAGGCCATTCTTAAATGATCTCCACCAAAAATTATAAGTACTGTTTAAGTAAGTACTCTTTTCCCTAAAGTGTTATCAAAATTCTCACTGTCGGGCCATTTCATTTACTATCATCTCTACACTACTGAAATCATTGCCATTTACCCAGTCTTATTTTAAGAAGTAAACATTAACTCCTTAGGAATCTCAATGGCTTTAATGAGAAATGACTGGACATCAGCTTTCATAGCCTTAAAGTCGGTCCCATGGGAAAAATTAGAATGGTTTCTCTAAAAATGTTTATTAGGGGTCTAAACGACAGTGCAGATTGCAATCAGCATTTAAGCAAGGAGAGCCCACTGCCCTTTAAAATGTGATGGTCTCTGGTGGCATTTTAATAACATCATCCTTCAACTCCAGGCTCAAAATTTATTCTAGAACACTCAACTGAATTTGGCTCATTTTAAATGGAACTTTGTTATATTTTAAAAAATGGGCACTGGGATGGTTAGATACATTCCAAGACAGTATGTTACCTGCCTAATGACTCTGCACCTTCAAACTCATTGAAAACCAAGCAGTTTGAAATAAGCATATGGACATGCATCTGCTGAGCTGACATCTTCCTGTGGCCTAGCTGCTCTTTCCTCAGCGGCAGAGAAGAATGGTCTGCAGTGACCCTCCAGTTGATTGAATGTAAAATAGGAGAGTATGAAATGTGTTTTGTGAAGCAGAACTTTATGTCAGGTTAAAGCTAGACACATCTCCTCCACCAAGTCTGAGCTCGTCAATTGTGCACCTAAAATTTTATGGGGAAGGATACTGCTTGATGCAGTCCACCAGCGGTCCATAACAGCAGTCATTCACAATGCACTGCGGACAAATAAGGGAGGCGTTATTGGCTGGGCTGACTACAAACCCCACCACAGTAAACATTCTAAAAGCACTCATTACCCTCGCACCCAACCACCATCCGAAAGAAGACTGTCCAAAGGCTATTCAGATTTAATCACAGAAAGCAAAAATTGCATGCTTCTTATTTACTATAAAAGCAAGCTGTTAAAAAGTAAAATGTTCTTCTCGAAAATAACTGCATTGCCATTTATGGTGTGCCCTGACCTCAGTGATAGTTTATGATGACAGTAATTAAATGAGGTTTAAGATCCTCTACTCGGCTAGGCAGATAACGGCATCGCCACTGAAAACAGCTGTGATTAATACCTGATAGACCTGGTTTGCTAGAACTCCATCTGGAATCTGAGAAGGGTCCCGTAGCATACTATTTATAACAGACTTGGAGGCTGTAAAAGGAAAGAGATGGACTATTAGCACACAGTCAACACACTTTTAATATGAGAAGTGACGGATACCTATGTACACACAGATCCAGAAAAGAAGAGCAGTACTCATACTGATTATTTCCCTGAGATTTTCATCTAAGAGATGCTTTTAATTAGACCATTTTTGCCAAGTATCTGTAAGCTGCATTGCCAGATTTGACAGTGACCTGATTTTTTCCAAGGTAAATTAACAAGTGTAGACCTAAAGCATATGTCTATTTGCAGACGTATCAGCTTTGGAAAAGCCAGCTTTTGGGGAAAGGGAAACACAACAGAAATAACCAGCAAAGATTTAACTGTTACAGGTAGAAAGCTAATTCCCAAGCACCTGTATGTGCACAGCTTAGCTAAGGCAGCACTGAGTTACAGGCTTCAATAATGCCAAGAAAAACATCTTTCAGTACTCCATCTGTCCAAAATAGTTTCCATCAACTGACACTTGTTATGTCCATTTTTCAGGTAAGCAAAACAGGTAGGACTGGCTGATAACTACTGGACTCTGAAATGAGGAAAAAAATGTGTGTGTGTGTGTGTGTGTGTGTGTGTGTGTGTGTGTGTGTGCTGTTGTCTTCTTGTAGCCACTATTTTCAGGACCCCCGAAAGAGACCACATTCTACAGATGCTTGCTTTCCTGATAAGAACCACTACAATATTTGCATATAGTGCACCCCACGATCTGACATATACTCTGTGTCTCGACTGGTTGTAATATACCTAAACACAAATAGCATGTAAATCATTGTTCCATTGTCTTTAGTGAGTAAGAAGTCTGTAGAGGTAGAATACGGATATATGCCCATCCCTTTCCCATCAGTGGTTGGTAGACTTCTATGTATGTAACTTACAAATATAGAGGATCTATCATGGTTATTTGGAAGGACAAAGTGGACAGGAAGTAGATATATTTTATATGTAAATAAAATTTCTACCCCAAATAGGTCTCACTATCTGCAAATTAAATCCCAGGGACTACAATGCTAGAGAAAGGGCAGTATGGAAAGCATCAAGAGAAGGGCATATGTGAGATGCTCAGCTTTGAAAAGCTGGGTAGGACATCCTGGTCCTACTTGGCTCCTGGTAGAAATCAATTCTGTCAAAAACCTCCTATGGAAGCAACCTCAAAATGGCTTAGGGAATGACCCATGCAGGGACTGCTTGAATGCCTCTTGTACAATTATCTAGTTAAGAAAGTTAGTAAAGATCATAGCTATGTGCCAATTTTAAGCTTGGTTTTCATTATCATGTTATTTATCAACTTCAGTGGCCTTGGGATACTGAAAGATATGAGACAAGCTGTGGAAAGAAATAAGAAGATGGCATCTTTAGTGTAGAACTGACTCTAAGACAAATCATTTTAATTATTGCCTATTCCAGTAACACAGCTTACAGCATCAAGGATGTAATGGAAATTTGTAAACACGTTTGCACTATATGGGAGAGCCCATATGGAATCTCCAAAGAGTGCCACCCAGCTACCTTATCCAGTTCTCTCTTACAACCAGCTCTAAAACCTAGCAAGCACTGCGGGCCCCTTGCATTCAGTGACTGCACCTGCAGGCTATCGGATGCTATTTGAGTTGACTCCTCTAAAGAGTTCTCATGGGAGTCTCTTGAGAAAAGAGCTGCCACATCATTTTGTTAAAGTTCAGGTAGGAGTCTGAACCAGATGAGACTTACACAGTCACTGTGTTTTATAAACCTGGGCTGTACTCAGTTATTTCTGACAGAAATTACCGAGGGTAAGTGGTATGGGTACTGAGATGAGGAGGCAGTAAGCCATCACCTTACTTAG
This sequence comes from Psammomys obesus, assembly GCF_907164565.1. Lineage (NCBI taxonomy): Eukaryota > Metazoa > Chordata > Mammalia > Rodentia > Muridae > Psammomys > Psammomys obesus. The sequence continues at coordinate 19,722,322 of NW_026585504.1, forward strand.
GAACAGATGATGTGGGAACAGGACTAGAAAGACAATAATGTGCCCGGTGGACCTGCCCGCTTTCCCTAGCATAACTCTAAAGCCTGGCCAGATGGTAGAGATCAAAGCGGTTGTTCACATGTGTGGCCGCCGTCTCAGAAGATACCTCCTTTGGTCTGCCACTCATTTGCAGACGGTAATAGCATGCACACCCTTCTCTGACACCCAGCGAAACAGCAGCCTTCTCTGTGCACACCTGGTCATGAGGCGAAAAGGTGCTGCAGTGCAAACTCATGCCAAAGTGAAGAAAGTATTATTTATAGCCAAATGTGACCCAAAGTTCTGGCCATTGGAAAAGCACCAAACTTGTAACAAATTACATGCAAATCTACTGTTCAAAATAAATCTTAGAAGCTCTTTTTCATTATGAGAGCCAATGCCCCAAATTCTGAGAAAAGTGGGTCATTTATTTGGGGGGGAATATCAAATATTATATAAGAAAGTAATTAATTTCATCATAACTAAACGATTGAATGGTGCTTCTCAGGATTCAGTATCATTGTCATAGGCTTTTAAAAACATCATTTGAGGGTTGGAGAGATGGCTTAGTGGTCAAAGTCCCTGCCATGCAAGTCTAAGAACCAAAGTTCAGATCCTCAGAATCCATGTAAATGCCAAGTGTGGGTGGGTACACTGGCCTTCTTCTACAGAGCTCAGAACGCATAGACAGCAGACCCTCAGAGTAAAGTGGCTAACAAGCCAAGCCACACTGGTGAGCACTAGGTTTCATTAAGAGATCCTGAGGACAAGGTTGAAGAACAATTGAGGATGATCTCCAACATCAACCTCAGGCCTTCACATGCATGCATACTCTCAAACATAAGACACACACACACACACACACACACACACACACAAAAGCAACCTGGATATGTCAAAGAGAACATGACTCAAAACAAAAAGAATTAGTTATGTTTAACAAAACTGTAAAACCTGGAAACTGAGGCGTATTAATTGGGGGTGGGCATCCCAACCCCTAACCTAAGGTTAAGGGAATACTGTGGAAGAGGGTTTAGGAAGATTGTAAGAGTTAGACAGGCTGCCTAAAGACCTACATAACAGCTACACAAGTCAGCATGAACCAGTGAAATTTCACAAGGCCCCAGCCCTACATGAAGAGCTATGGCAGTCACTCACTCACTGCTGCGTGAGAAAGAACCAGTTTTCTCTAGGGATGGGCCCTTGATGGTTTTCTAATTCCAAGTGCTTGGCCCTAAGCACATGTACCTAGGAGCAGTACTAACTGGGCACGGTGAGGGCCTCCCGCTTTTGCGTCCCTAGAGACAGAAGGCCCATTCTCCCTGCTGAAGCTTGCACTGCAGCACATGGATGATATCTCCTGTGTACAAAGAAGGCACAAAATAAGAATTCAAGTCTGGAGCCATTGCCACATGAACAGCAGAAGGCAGGCACTGGATAAAGCATGTCACAGAGGTGGCAGCAATGTTTCAACTGAGGCAGAATGCCCAAGACTGTGATGTGTTTGTTATGGAATGCCTCTAAGATAAGGAACTTACAAAGCCAGTAGAACAAATACCCATGGAGCTGCTGTGTACTGCTGTGTTCATATATCTATAATACATTTACTTCATCTACTTCAGCATTAATCTGTGTAACCTCTTTTCTGTTACTTACAAGTGGACTTCACTCTATCCTCTTACTTTTCATGTTCTGTCACTCATTCTTTCTTCCTCTTCCCTTCATCTACTCAAATAAGTTTTATTTGTTCTTCCTTTCTCAAGTTCCTTTGAAACCAACATGTTCCATATTTACTCCTTTGATCATTTTCTCAAACAAGGTTTTAAACTAAGTAGCCAATCTTTACCGTTTCTATACATACGGAAAGAAGAAGGTGACCTCAGCCTTTCCCACCAGCTCTGAGAGCTGAATGAGTCTCTGAGAATAGAGATCTGACTTTAGAACACAGCTTGATCTTTTTTACCTGTTTACTAGAAACCTAATAGTAGGTTCACACCTGGGCACATGAGCTCCTCGGTCATGGGTTCTTGGCTGGCATTTACAGTAGCAGATGTGTGCTCCCTCCTGTGGAGTAGGGATTGAATCCAATCATAGAGTTGTTGGCTAACCCTGTAATGTTCATGCCGCCATTGCACCCATGGCTTATCTTGCCAGGCTGATCAGACCCCCCGCTGCACTGGGTAAGTCGCTTTACATTTCAGAGGGGAGTAGAGTGACAGAAGAAAGTGTCCCACAACGGCGGTATAGTCCTAGTACTTGCCACTTTTTCAGAGTTGATTCTTAATTTAATTTTTATCAACCATCTGTCAATTTGCTTTGCAGTTTCTTGACACCGCTTGTCCACTCCCTTAGTTTGGGCTCTCTGCAGTGAACACAATCATAAATCTGGACTCAAATCCACTGACATGCTGCTGACCTCTTCCTAGTTTCTTTCTCTTTCTCTGATAGGCCACAACCTAAGGGTACATATGGTAAGCAAGTATCCCCTAGGAAACTAAAATTATTTCTAGTCCTTTTTTCATGATTTAATCTATGTGAAGATGTTCAATTCCAGCTCTGGTGAATTTTAGTTATCCTGTCTGTGAAAGAGAGTAAAATGGGCACTCGGAACAGTTGTGAAGGTTAAACTGTAAAGCACTTCCACTGACTGAGACCTGGGCTTCTGCAATGCTTACAAGCTAGCTCCACTGTTGTCAGATAGTGTGGCCTGCCTTCCGCCTCCCAATACTGCATTGTCAACAAGCACAGCATTCCTGTCTGCTGCGGAGTGAGTCAAAAAGACTTCATGGGTTCCACATGAAGTCAAGAGTGATCTGAAAGTAGATACTGTGGCTAAAGCACACAGTTCACTGTCAAATCTATTCCAAGGAAAAGAACTGCAAGAATATTTTCTATTCTTCTATTTGTATGTGTATTTAGCTGAAGTGTTCTCAATGGAGTTGGGCATGTTAACATAAAGTTTGTTCACAGCCCTGTAGAAATTTTTTTCTCTAGCTAGCTATGGCCATATATGAAATCAAACAAGGCCCAGACCTCATACTCATATTGATAATGCTTGCCTCCCTAGATGTCATTTAAGTATGTAGCCAGTTACCAGAAGATTCTAATGCAAGCAAGTAGATGAACTGGTTATGCTCTGAAAACTCCTGCAAGGCACAGCCAACAGTGGCTTTTAGTAAATTCCACCTGAGCTAAGGCAAAGCCCATCCATCTAACTGGCATCCCTAATCTAAGATCACAAAGAAGTTTATACATGGTAGACGAACCAGCTCAGCCCGTTTAATGGATAGTGGGTAACCACACAGAAGAAAGGATGAGTGACAGAAGGAGAGAGGGAGAAAGAGGAGATGGCTATTTGTAAGACAAGTTCATGTACAGCTGTGGTGATAGAACATATGTAGCTAACCCTGGGGAACAGCTATGCTATATCTCCCAAGATGCACCAGGGATTTCTTGGGCTGCCAACAGGCTGAGCTCCAAGACATGAAAGCCTAAATACCAGCCACTGTTTAATCCTTTCTCCAAAGTTATTTAAGGTTAAAGCCTGTAGACATCAAGGCTAGGGGAGTCTCAAGCTATAACTCCACAGACATGAGCATGTCAGGGTCTCCCCTGGAAAACTAATTTTGTCATGGGCCTTAGAAGCCACTCACCTTTACAGCTTGGGCTGTCCTCAAAGTTGTAGACGTTAGCCCATCAGTTCCTGATGAACAAGTGATGCCTAAATTCCTACAGGACAAATTCAAATCTGTTATCTGCCTAGCAAGGAAGCAAGGAAGAAATTTAAGAGTTGTGGAATAGGAAATAGCGCTTAAGGCCAAGAGGAAGACATCTCCAAAGAATGACTGATCCTGATGGTCAGAACCTTGTCTCTGGCAAATGGCAGCTTAGGACCACTGAACACCATCAACTGGAGTCTACCAAACACACTAATGGCTATTCCTTCGACATCTGGCTAAGCCATAATTTTACATAATTTCTCCTAAAGCTCCTATACATAGCCTCCAAAACTACAAATCCAACCCCCATCTTTCCCTTGGCCCATACTTTAAAACTCAGTTCAACTGCTCTCTTTGTGGAGCTCCTATCCTCTCCAGATCTTACTATTTCCCACTTCTTTCAAAAGATTCCATGTACTCTGCCCACAGTTGGCCATAAATCTCAGCATCTGCTTTGATAGTCTGCAGGGCAGAGCCTTTCAGAGGCCCTCTGTGGCAGGCTCCTAACTTGTTTCCTGTTTTCTCCTTCTGATGTCCATTCTCTTTGCCTTTCGGGATGGGGATTGAGCAGTTTAGCTAGAGTCCTCCCTCTTGATTAGTTTCTTTAGCTGTACAGATTTTAGTAGGTTTATCTTATATTATATGTCTATATGAGTGAGTATATACTGTGTGTGTCTTTCTGCTTCTGGGATAGCTCGCTCAGGATGATCTTTTCCAGTTCCCACCATTTACCTGAGCACAGGAGTCTTTCCTAATACTCATACTCCAACCAAGTACCATGCATGGAGATAACCTAGAACCCCTACACATATGTAGCACATGGCAGTTCAGTGTTCAAGTGGGCTCCATAGTAATGGAAACAGGGACTGCCTCTGACATGAACTGATTGGCCTGCTCTTTGATCACCTCACCCTGATGGGGGAGCAGCCTTACCAGGCCACAGAGGAAGACAATGCAGCCACTCCTGATAAGATCTGAGATCTGATAGACTAGGATCAGAAGGAAGGAGAGGAAGACCTCCCCTATCAATGGACTTGGGGAGAGACATGTAATTAATAAAATTTAAATAAATTAATTCATAAAAATTAAAATAAAAAATATTTTAAAAAACTCAGTTCAATTCTTATCTCATTTGTTCAAGTAATTCTTGTTTTTATAAGCTGCATGTCTTCTTCATATCTTAGACTTGAAAAGACTCCTATCTGTCTTTTGGCAATCGCATAATCACTGTTTTAATATCTGTTTAAAAGAGATTGGTCAGAATGCTACCAGAATTTAAAATCATACCATACATAAAAAAAAAAATTAAATGAAAAAGGAATTTTTAGACTAATGTAGTTGCTACTGCTGTCTTAAATATCTGAGGACATATGATGGTTTTAACATTCTCAATAAAATTTCAAATCACCTAAAAGACAAATCATTGTACAAGTCTGTACAGAAATTTCTAGATTAGGTTAACTGAGGTGAGAAGCCTTGCCCTAAATATGGTACCGTCCATCCCATGTGTTGGGATCCTAGCTGAGCAAAAGGAGAAAGTGAAATGAGCATTCATCTGTCTCTGCCTCAGGACTACAGACGCCATGACCAGTTGCCTCAAATTCCTGCTGCCAGACCTCTCTGCCATGAGGAACAGCCAGTGCCCCTGAGTCCACGTAATCATTTCTTTCAGGCTGCTTTTGTTGGGTATTTTGCCACAGCAATTGAGAAAAATAACTAATACAGGGTTTTATACACAGGAAAAATTAGTGTCATCATAAGTCCCCAGAAGAAAAGAAAAAGTCTCTCGAGTTTACTGCTACTTGAAAAGCCACAGTTTTCAGACTTTTAAGCTTAGCATCAGGTAGCTCTAAATTCCCGAGTTTGATTAATTTATTCACCTTTTCAAACCTAAAAATGTTTAAAAGTTTTAGCAACTTCCTACATGTACAATGCATTCTAACTGCTCTTTCCTCCTACCTGCTCATATCTGTCTCCCCTCTATCTCTATCAACCCCACCCCAGCCTCTACCCTAGATTCATGACTTTTAGTTTTTGTTAGTGACCCATCTGTCTGGCCACTGAATTAGGATTATTCACTGGCACTCCAGTGGGGTCTGGCCCTGAAAGGTCTGAGTTTTCTTCGGGGATCTATCAGCAGCAAATAGTTCAGCAGTGAGGGTTACGACCTCCCTGGGTTGTCCCTCCACAGTCGATGGATTCATTCCTGTGCAGACCCAGTGCAGGCATCCACAGCTGCCAAAAGTTTGTGATTGTAATGACTGTCTTCCTCAGAAGAGGGACCTTTGTAGCTCTTCTCTGAATCTTCTGGCTCTATTCTTGCTGTGTTTTCAGTGTCCCCTCCTTCTCAGTGTCCCCCAAGCCTTGGAGGGTGATGTAAATGTCTTATTTGGGGCTGAGTCCTCATCTGTCTGTCCTTTATTTCTAGGACTTTATGCAGCCATGAGTCCTTCTATTCATCATTATCCACTGGAGACAGGCTTCTCTCATTAAGGCTGAGAGTAGACTCTGTCAATACGTATAAACATGAATATTTACACGGCAATGACTTTATGTCAATTTAGCTAAATGATAGTCAGTTCCCCCCTAGGGCCTATGATCTTCCCTGTCATATTTTCTTTTGTCTGCCTATGTATCTATGTATCTATCTTATCTTATCTATCTATCTATCTATCTATCTATCTATCTATCTATCTATCTAT
>NW_026585504.1:19728770-19731270 GCF_907164565.1 Psammomys obesus
TATCTATCTATCTATCTATCTATCTATCTATCTATCTATCTATCTATCTATCAGCAGCAAGTGTACAGTACTGGGCATTTATTCCCTCCTGTGGAGTTGGCCTTGGAGAACAGTTGGTTACTCACAGAGCAACAGTGCCACTATTGCATAACTAGGCACTTGTTGCTTGACAGGTTGCTGTCAGTTCATAGGGTTCACAGCTGGGTAAGATCACAGATGTCTCTTCTTCCCTATTATCTTACATAGCATCTTCTAGGATGAGGAATGTAAACCTGAATTCCTGAACGTGATCTATAAACTATCCCCCACTCTGCCCTTTTAAGTGTTTGAGACGGGGTTTCAGGTTTCAAGCTGGCCTAGGACTCAGTATGTACCTCAGATTGGTTTTGAACTTGCAGTGATCCTTCTGCCTCATCCTCCGGAATGCTGAAATCATATGTGTGAGCCACTATGCCCAGCTAAGTAAATGTTTTGTAACCTTATATGTTTTAAAACTACATTTATTTATTTAGCGGGTTTGGGGCATGCATATCATAGTTAGTCTGTGGAGGTCAGAGGACAGCTTCTTGGAATGAATGCTATCACTCCACCATGTGGGTCATAGGGATCAAATTCAGGTTATTAGACCTGGTGGCAAGCTCCTTTATACACTAAAAAAAAAAAAAAATCATCTAAGAATGACAATTATTTTTCTCAATTGGTCTGTTCAGCCATACTACTTAGGCAATTTATTCTTTAAATTTTAAGACTGTATTTTAACTACATTTCTCCCTTTCCTTTCCTCCCGCCAAGCCCTCCTATACAGTCCTCCCTGCTCTCCTCTAAATTCATGGCCTTTTTGTTTCATCCTTATTGCATGCATAATACGTATTTGTATATACGGATATATTCCTAAATATGACTTGCTGAGTTCACATAATGATACTTGTGGGTATGTCTTGAGGGCTGACCATGTGCAATTATAAGGCCACAGATAAGGTGCATCTGTTTATACAACACCACGATAGAGAAGGTGTGACTCCATTGACAACGGAATTGCTTATATCAGAGTCCTTGACATGCTGTTCAAAATCAGAAGTATTTCTCTCAGGTGCTCTACACAAGATAACAACACAATAGTTTGCTGAATGAATGAATAAACACACTGCCAAACGAAAGGCTACTAAAAATTCCAGTCCTGTTTGTGTTCCCTGTTATTGGGGTGATTTTTATTTTCATAGGCAAGTAGATTTGACTTCACTTGTGGTTTTTCTTTTTAAGAATTAATGGGCTTAAAACTCCATTTAAGAGAAATAAAATAAGAAATAAAAAATAAAATATAATACAATGAATCTTAGAAAAGTGTTGAAAATACCTTAGCGTGTGTATCCAAAAAGGGAGCTTTTACCTTTAACACAAACACGTAAATAACTTTACTAGCACTGTAATTTAACTTTGGTAACAATTATCTATCATTTTATAAGTACTTTGTATTTATGCCAAAATAGTCTATCTCTTAAAGGAGAATTATCCATTTCCATTTTGAAATAGAAACCGAGGTAGTGAGATAACTGAGGAGGGCGCTTCCCGCCGAGCTACCACTTGAGACGGATACCTGGGCTCATGTGGGGAAAGCAGAGAACCAACTCCTGAAAGTTGTCTTATATCCACATACGCACATGTGCACGCATGCGCACACACACACTGAATGTAATAAAAACCTGAATGTAAATGACTAAAATATCAAGAAATGTTATGTCATGCACATGTGACAACAGTCCTGTACTATACCTAAGTTTCTCAAATTTTAGAAAGGCTGATTGGGCTTTTCTACCATGTCACAGGAATGTGCACTGAGGGATGTGAGGCACCTTACGTTTCCACGTCCCTGGGCATGCTCAAATGTATGTGGGTGTCTGTACGTGTATGTACTTGTACATGTGGAGGCCTTGTTTCTTGGGAGCCACTTGCCTTGTTTTTTGAGCTAAGGTTTCTCACTGGAGCTCATTAATTAGCTAGTGTGGCTAGCCAGCACACCCCAGGGACCTGCCTTTCTCTGTTTCCAAAGGGCTGGGATTGCAGGTACACCGCAACATGCATACCATACACTGGTTCCGGAGAAGGAACTCAAGTCCCACGCTTGCATGACAATCAAGCAGTTCACTATGTCCCACAACTTTCCATTTCTAAACGAAACAAAACAAAACGAACAACAGCAAGCATTTACTTACACACTATGCCAGGCACTACTCTAACTACATCAGCTTGGGCCAGGGTTCAGCTCAGTGGTGGAGAAACTGTGTAACATGCAGTGCCCCTGGCTCGACCACCAGCACCACAGGAAAGAAACAGAACCCCCACAAACTTCACTTGTATCAATTGATTGAAACGTTTATGATGTTCCAATGAGGAGGTAGCTATTGTTACCTTCCCAGTGAAGAAACTAAGGCATGAACACTTTGCATAATCTGCCAATATCTCCTTCCTACTTGGTGATGGGGTTGCGACTTGGCCCATTCAC
>NW_026585504.1:19736270-19746270 GCF_907164565.1 Psammomys obesus
AAAAAAAAAACTCATGTTCTAGCCCCCATGCTGGCTAATAAAAACTAAGTGAAATTTCAAAGTTTTAAGCTGAAAAAAAAATTAACAACATTCAAGTTTTTTATGCCAAAACGAGCTGAGATTTTTTAATGTTTCAAAATTCTGCCAACACTACTTGAATTCCTGGGGAAGAAACTGCCGATATTGCCAAGGTAAAAACAAAAAATAAATAATTTTTTAAATCAAATTCCATAAAATAAGGAAATAATTAGAAATAATTTGCATAATTATCTTTTAACATTCTAAAGTTCTTCCAGACTCAACAATGATTCAGTTTACCTAATCACTACATAAAACACTAAACTCAAAAAGTAGATGTGTTAAAAAAAAAAAAAAAAAGATGTAGCTTATGGCAGTTCAGTGCGCAAGTGGGTTTCATAGTAATGGGAACAGAGACTGCCTCTGACATAAACTGATTGGCCTGCTCTTTGATCACCTCACCTTGAGGGGGGAGCAGCCTTCCCAGGGCAGAAAGTAAGACAATGCAGCCACTCCTGATGAGACCTGATAGACTAGGATCAGAAGGAAGGAGAGGAGGACCTCCCCTATCAGTGGACTTGGGGAGGGGCATGGGTGGAGAAGAGGAAGGGTGGAATTGGGAGGGGAGGAGGGAGCGGTTTATGGTGCGATACAAAGTTAATAAACTGTAATTAATATACAAAATACAAAAAAAACACAATCAAATTAAGACAACTAAAAAAGGACAAGTCTTATAAAACACACCAGCATGAACAAAAATACTTTCAAATTCCATGTCTGCCACTTAATTAAACCTTAGCAGCCCAGCTTTGATCCCACAGCTTGCACAAGGAGGCCAATATGTCTGCTGAGCCATCTCTGTGTCTGCATGTGTGAGACAGAGAAAGAGAAAGAGGAGGAGAGAGAGAGAGAGAGAGAGAGAGAGAGAGAGAAGACAGAGAGTAAGAGTAGAGGGAGACAGAGAGAGAGAGGTCACTGTCCACCTTCTTTGAATTAAGGTCCCTTTTGTTTACTGCTGTGAACAGGCTAATTGACCTGAGAACCTGTGTGGATTCTCCTGTCTCTGCCTCCCACTTTGAACACTGGGATTACAGACCCAGTTTTACACAGGTTTTGGGAATTTGAACTTAGGTCTTCACAACAGTGCACAAAGGACCTTACCCACTGGGTCATCTCTCTAATGCTGAGTTACACTCTTGGCCCAAATGGAATGTATGTCTTTAAGGAGCTCAGCTCTCCTACTGCAACATAAGCTTGTTGAGGGCAAAAACCCAAGTTAGCCAAAAGACCCAGCTCCGCAGCGCCGGGGATATGCCAGTGCTCAGTAAACAAGAGAAAACACACACCACATCTCAGAGTGTCTAATTATTATTATTAATGAACCTGCAAAATATCAGGTCTCATTACGACATTTTCAAACAGAAATTATGTTAGCTGATTCTCCTCACCTGCACTCCCTTGCATGCTAACCCCACCACCACCCTGTCACATGTGCCTTCATACTGCTTGTCTTCCTCGGCATCTCTGTTTAGCTTTTTCAGTCTCCTCTCCTGGGTCTTCTTTTCCATAGTCTTAGGGTTTACCTACATTTACAGACAGACAGATATATAGACACACAAACAGATAAACAGACATAGACACACACTTTAAACTAGGGTCTGCATATGAGAGAGAACATGTGTTTTTTTCTCTTAGTTTGAGTCACTTTGCTTAATTTTTGTTGTTATGCATCCATTGTATATGTACACCATAATTTTCATTATCCACTCACCTATAGATGAGTATCTAAGCTGATTCCATTCATTGCTGTCGTGAATACAGCAGCAATGAAGATGTTTGGGAATCTCTTCAGCAGGCTCTGGATTTCTCTAGGAAGATGGCCAGCGTTGGCAATGTAAGCTCGATAATGCAGTAGCTCTGTTTTAGGTTTTTTCAGAAACCTCTATAGTGATTTCCAATAATGGCTGTACTATTTGCATTCCCACCAGCAGTGAGTAAGAGTTCCTCTTTCCACATATCCCTGCCAGCATTTGTTGTCAGTTTTCTTGATGATAGCCATCAGAATGTCTAATTAGACAGGAAATGTTGAAAACACTATCAACCCCTTTGCCACCCATCTGTCAGTCCCATTTTCTCCAGTTCTTTCATCTTTCATACTTTGAAAGAAACAATCATCTGCCTTCCAAGCCAAAAGGCAGGTGAGCAGCCCCCAAGGACATGGTCAATGTGCTGATGACTCAAAGAATACTCAACTGATGAAAGGTATCGTAGACAGTATGGCCCTCTTTCCTCATCTCCAGGACAGACTCTCTCCCTGGAATGGTGACAACCTGGCACTTCATATGTCACAATAAGACCATTAATTAATATTCACATTTTCGTATTTCACGAATAATTCAAGGTCTTTTCATTTTTGCTTCCTTCAGGTGTGACTACACACAGGTAAAAACAACAACGGTGTTTGTGCGTCTGTGTACTGTGTACTATTACAGAGCAAGAATAAATTCCCAAAGCACAACCTTAGTGTTCTTAACTGGTCTACATGGTGTACATATATATACAAAATATCATTTAAACACTATACTTAAGAGACTTCATAAGCTAGGGTCAGATGGAAGGGGTGGAGGACCTCCCCTATCAGTGGACTTAGAGAGGGGTAGGTAGGAGATGAGGGAGGGAGGGTGGAATTGGGAGGGAATGGGAGGGGGGCTACAGCTGGGATACAAGGTAAATAAACTGTAATTGATATAAAATATTAAAATTTAATTAAAAAGGACTATTCTTAAATACACTATCTAGTTTTTAAAACTAAGTATCAATCAACAGATTTAAAACTGAGCAGAAACAGTTACAAGGAAAGAGAAAAAAACCAAGAGTGAGATTAAAAAAAAAAAAACATTAGAGACTGTAGCTAAGGAAGGGTTATGTACAGTGTTGCCATCCCTCTCTGCCCATCCCCTGCAATGCCTCACACAGGAAGACATTCACCAAGTATACATCATGTTTGCTAACTTATGGCAGTTATGAAAAATAACTCACCTTTATTTTGTTTTGTCCATTTTAAGTATTGCCCAAATAATTGAAGCTAGTGGACATAAAAGAAAAAGGTAAATAAAATTTTTTTAAAAGGAAAGAAAGAAAGAAAGAAAGAAAGAAAGAAGGAGAGAGAGAGAAAGAAAGAAAGAAAGAAAGAAGGAAAGAGAGAGAGAGAAAGAAAGAAAGAAAGAAAGAAAGAAAGAAAGAAAGAAAGAAAGAAAGAAAGAAAGAAAGAAAGAAAGGAAGGAAGGAAAGGAAACCCCCAAAGTTATCTGTAGATTCATTAAAAGCTAAGTCATCCTGAGAAAACTCGCTTGTGGTATCACTGTGAAGGTATGATGTATGCTGGTGTGTCTACTTGTGGAGAAGCATGTGTAGACTTTCTGGAGATGGGGCTGGAACCTGACACTACTGTCAGACAGCTTCACTATTGATATAAAGGACAGACAAGAACACTGTGTGCTTGCTCGGTGTGTAGGTTAAGAGAGATGAAGGGAGGGCTAGAAAAAGGATAAATAAAATTCACCCAGCATACTGTAGCCTGGTGTATACAATACATTCAAAGCAATAAATAATTAAATAAATAAAAGGAAAAAGAAAACTCCCTCTTTGCTTCCTCCCCTTCCCCTTCTTTTCCTCCCTATCCTATGCTCATGATCTTTTCTTCTTTCCTTCTTTCTTCCTCCCCTCCCTCTTATCCTCCCTCCCCTCCCTCTTATCCTCCCTCCCCTCCTTCCTTCTCTCCCTCCCTTCCTTCTCTCCCTCCTTCATTTATTCTTGACAGCCTCATGTAATCCAGTGGAAATGACTATGCAGATGAGACTGGCCTAGAGCTGCTCATCTTCCTGCCTCCATCTTCGGAGTTGAAGGAATAGAGTCAGACATCACACCAGGCTGAGAGAAAAAAAAAAAAAAAAACCTTACAGAAAAAAGCCACTGTCATTTAAGTATCTGCTACATGAGAAGCACCATGCCAGAGAAGGTATGAAGTCATTCTCAAGCTAACATGGGCAGGCAGATGCTGCTTGATTTTAAAGAGAAGGGAACTAGGGAGAGCTCCTAGAAGTGTTCCCATGGGTGAAGGTACAGTGTCAAACTGAGACTCTAACACAAGCAGAAACACACACAAATTATAAAGGATACGGCTTAAGTAAGATAAAGAAAAAGTTATGTTACACTAAGCAAAGCTAAGCACATGGACACCAAATGGATCTGCATCCCAGTCAGCAACTGAAAGATGGTGGTTTTGAAATCACATGATGGGAGTTTCTTCATTGCTTCATAGCCTTAGCTGATCATATCTGCACACAGGGAAGTGACAAAGGTGAAGGAGCGTGGAGACTTGGGTGACTCATCCATCTCTGGGCTCTTGCAGCTTCTCCAGTATGCCAGAACAGTCAGCCTACGCTTTACTTTATTATTTATGAGCCAACAATATTAACATCTGCCTTCACTATATGTAAAAACTGCTGAACAGGTCCAATAAAGAATACCCAAATCTTCCTTGAACTGTCAATTAAAGGAATGCTAATCCCACCAAAGAGTGGTTCTGCATTGGATATATGAAATGTCCCAATCTACAAAACTGGAGATGAGAAGCTAACTTTAGATGACTCAGTTAAAAAGGCAGAACATGACATCTGCAGGCAAATGGTGGGAACTAGAAAAGATCATCCTGAGTGAGGTGACCCAGAAGCAGAAAGACACACATGGTATACACTCACTCTTACATGGTAATTAGACATATAATGTAGGATAAATATACTAAAATTTATAGTCCCAAAGAAGCTGAACAACAAGGAAGACCCTAGGGAAGATGCTCAATCCTCATTCAGGAGGGCAAATTCAATAGACATTGGAAGCAGGAAAAGACAGTGAACAGGACAGGAGCCTACCACAGAGGGCCTCTGAAAGCTTCTACTGATTGGGGTATCGAAGCAGAGGCTGAAACTCAGATAAACTTTGGGCAGAGTGCATGGAGTATTATGAAAGAAGGGGGAGACCTGGAGGGGACAAGAGTTCTAAAAGGAAACCAACAGAGCCAAAAAGAAAAGAAAAAGAAAAAAACTGGGGACCCTGCAGAGACTGATAATGCAACCAAGGACCATACACAGAGAGACCTAAAACACCTGCTCAGATGTAGCCTACAGACTCAGTTTCCAAGTGAGCTCCCTAGTAAATGGAGCAGGGGCTGTCTCTGGCATGAACTCAGTGGCTACCTCTTTGATCACCTCCTCCTAGGGAGGTGCAGGCTTCCCAGGACACAGAGGAAGACAATGCAGAGAGTCCTGATGAGACCTGATAGGCTAGGGTCAGATAGAAGGGAAGGAGGTCCTCCCCTATCAGTGAATGAGGGGAGGGGCATAGGGGAAGAAGAGGGAGGGGTCACATCCGGGATACAAAGTGAATAAATTGTAATGAATAATTACTAAAAAAAATGCAAAAAAGCAGGCAGAACAGGAATTTATGCTCACCAGTCAGCATGCAAGAATCTTGAATGAGTCTGTTAACCTGTACCAAAACACAAAAGTTCACTTGTATGGACAGGCATATCAGCAAGAGCAAGCAGGGAAGCATGGAGGCTTAAGTGACCCAAGGTCAAAGTGCCATTCTCTTTGGTTTCTATCCAATGACATGGAAGACCAACCTTGGTCCAAAGGCTAGCACATGGGCCCTGAAAGAAGCAGTGACCGCAAAAGAAATTATCCTATACTCAAAATCCTGTATTTTATATCCCCACAAAGCAAAGAAATGCCTTTTGCATATATCCTATGCTAAACTATTGAATAAATACTACTCATAATTTCCAAAAATGATGTTCGTCAAGCTTCCCAAGCAAAAATATTTACTCTTATAAGAGTTACAAGAAACAGTAACAAAACTGTAAAATCATCTCATTCTTAAACTGTTAGCATTCTCTTGTGAATTGGGAGAAAGTGGAATTCCTAAATTCTCAAACTGTGACGTAATATTGGTTTTATTGATCCTCTGCACAATTTGTGAGAGCACCAAATCATTATTTTGACAGTTTTATCATAAGGTAATAGACTTCCTTTTAGATAATTGCCGTTACCACGTTCAATTTCAACCTTCCATAGGATTTTTCCCCCTAGATATAGCTGTACTGTCAGTCTTAGATCACATTACGTTCTTTTTATAGCTACACACACACAGCATTTTAGGCG
Organism: Psammomys obesus; assembly: GCF_907164565.1. Lineage (NCBI taxonomy): Eukaryota > Metazoa > Chordata > Mammalia > Rodentia > Muridae > Psammomys > Psammomys obesus. The sequence continues at coordinate 19,742,510 of NW_026585504.1, forward strand.
TTACATCTAATTATGGTAGCACAATAACAATTTAAAAGCTCATCATTAAGAAGTAAAGGTTAAGCACTTATATGTTAAGACTCCTTTTTATAAAGACATATAGTGCTGGGTGACATAGGTAAATGAATTACACAGCTCTGTTGGAGTGGTTAAGAAAAAAGGAGGACCTCTTTTTTGGATATACTGAAAAATCTAATGAGTTTGCATCTAGGCAATAACATTAGCTAACTAGAGTATCGGCTTACAAGCTTCCTGGTTCATTAAAATTATTTAGCCACCAAGTCTCACAATATCAAATCATGTAACTAAATACTACCCCCAAATATGGAGGTACTTTGGCATAGCTGTTAGAGGGTGTACTCAGAAACTGTGTCATTTGCTGTTATAGTGTGACCTGGCAGGTCTCCTCAGTTTTCAAGGTCCTAGTTACAGAATGTCCAAGAGGACATAATAATTCTATTTTCCTCATAAAGTTGTCTGGATGTTAATTAGCCAAGTCAGTAAAACAATTAGGAAATGCTTAGCATGTTATAGCTGCCCTAAAAGTATCAGATATTACTGGTGTTCGTTTGATTTGCCTTAAGTGGTAAGTAAATACCAAAGATATGCAGAAGCATCAAAACAGAAATGGAACCTTACCCTGTGGGTGAAGTTGCAGAAATACAATGAGAGCCAAGAGATGAGCTTTCCAAAGGCCAGGGAACACAAGGTAGGAAAAGAGGACATTAAGTGAATTGTTTTTCTCATTCTAACTCTATCAGAGTTTTTTGGTTCGGCAATAAATAAGTGCATAAAATATAACTGATACTGAAAGGGTAAAACCTAAAAGCAGCAATGCAACGAAATAATTTGACACCCAAACGACCCTTCCCTCAAATAAACAGAAGGCATCTATACCAATTGACTGTTTTCATGGAGAAAACCAAATAGCATAACCCCAGAGTAAATACGTAGAGTTTCCAAAAATGTCACAGATCAATGTTCTGTACGAAACCCCAAAGTAAGAAATACTACAAAAGGTGTTTTCTTATGCTTCATTTTATATAAATGCAAGTCATTTTTTAAAAAAAATCAACAGAAATCCCATTTCACTGTAAAATTTTCAAATCAGTTTCCTTAAGCAGGAAAAAAAAAAAATCCCACATGAAATCCCGGCAATGCTGCAAAACAAACACATGTACGCGCTATGAGCGGAAGACTCTTGCTATGAGTGGAGGACTCTTCTCTGTTCAGATCAGGTGACTGTTTGTGCCCTGATTCTTCATGTCTCCTCAGGCTGTGGACCAATCCTGCAGTCTCCTGAGTCCTTCACAAGGACTCCTTTAACTGTCATCTTCGAACAACTTCACAACCTGTTCACTTTCTAGACAGCAGAGCGTTCTTCAGAAGGCATAAAAACGAAAAGGGAGGAGACATCAACCGGCTGAAGTCTTCAGCCTACAGGACGCTCATCGAGATGGCAACGTTGATATTCGCGATGAATAATTTTGTGGTTTCAAGGAACTGCTCTTTGTACCCATGTTCACAGATAACAGAAGTCCGTTAAATCCCATTGCCTACATGGTGTATAATGCACAGTTGGGTCTGCCTTACAAATCTGTGCTTTTTGAATGATAAAGCCTTTCAGTAAGACTACATTAATACTTACCAAACTAGTGAATACAAATCACTTTCTCTGTACCACTTGTAAAAGGCAAACTATAAGTATATGTAAGGTAATGATAAACCACAGATGAATTATTAGTAAAAATGGAAGATGTAAAACAACTTCAAATTAGTACTCCTCGAATTTCACCTAAACTGTCTGGAAAGGACATAATGAAACTTTTGAAAAGTAGAAGATGTGACATTATGTAGATGTATACATGTTCTTGCGATTATGCCTTTTCTTAATGCCTATGACAGCTAAAAAAAACACCTAAGCGCGCTCACTGTACAGGAAGACAGCATTTCCAAACTGATGAATGTGTAATCCTTACAGAGGTTTACAAAGACTCGGAAGCATCCCCTCAAAGGAGCTACTCTGACAAGCTCCATGCACTCTGTGTCTGTTGCTTCAATCTACAACATGTAGTAACGGCTAAGTGGCAGTAAAGCCACTTAGAGGGAAATATGGTTGTTAATAGTTTCCTAACCAATCACTTGGATGACTAAAGTCACCTTGAGGGCCACAGGTAGAGTGAAGGGTACCCTCTCATACTGAAAGAGTCTTGGAAAGGCTACTTCATCCATGAGTGAACCATAGCTTTGCTTTGTTCTCAGAGCCATCCGACAAGATAGCCTCTGAAACTTCTTCAACAGGCTGATGCTCTGATGTTGTCTATCCCCATCCAAAGCAACTCTTGGCTCCTAACCTGACATCCATCCTAGGGTCCTTTTACTTCCTTACATGTCCTCTCATGCCCTCTGAGGTTTATCCTTCTGTCACGTGTGCTGTAAACCCTGGCTCAGACCTGACATTTGCTAAGGCTATCAGGACAGCTTATGAACATGTTCCTGCTCAAAACACCTGAATTTCCTCCACACCTCAATTACTTTGGTCCTTAACTACTGCCAAAACTCAGTCTTGTGTCACATTTAATTCTAAACTATGTTGCAAGTTTTTATGATCTAAGTATGCTTTTAAATAAGTGAAAGGTGATTTAGGAATGTTTATATTACTCTCCTTCAATTATATTTGATACACTTTAATATTTTACTAAGTTTATTTTATTAACACGTATTTTTGCACCAAATATTGGGTCTCATTATGACATTTTCAGATAAATACACAATGTATTTTGATCAGGCTTGTCCTCCATTTCTTTCCATGCTATCCAGCCCCACCCCACTAGTCCACTTCTTCCCAAACAGGTTTTATATGACCACAACTGAATCTGTTCAACATAAGTTGCCAACATGATTATAATTAGCTGAACTGGACTGCTTCTAAGTAGATGAGAAACTCTTCCACTTTCTTTTCTTTGCTCATGTAATTCTGTTTTAACAGCCAACCTTCAATTAATGTAGTCTCCTTAACTCTACAAACCAGAACAAATTTCTCCTTTGATGCTTTACCTTCCAAAGGCAAAGACACAGACAGTCAATTATGAGCTTTTTTGATGAGATGCAGTCCTCTTTTCACCTAACACAGTACCTAACATGGTGCTGAGAATACATTCAACACCCGAACAGCCCTGACTAGTGTGGGGAGAAAGACATGAGTTCCACACCAGGACTCACCAAAATCAACAGAAAGATCATCAGAAAGAGGTCACTCAAAATCTAACTGCATCCAAATGTCTATGGGTGCCTCCTTACTCTTTTCCCAGCTACCTGCCATTAAAGCCATGATCATTAACACTTACTGACAGCCTAGCACAGTAACCAAAACAGTGTATTTAAAAATCAAAATTCACTCAAGAAGTAAGACCAAGTATTAGTAACCCATTATGGAAAACATAATTTGTCTTTTCCAGGGGGAGAGGGAGTGGTGTTAGAAATTAGTAAAATACATGTTGTATAAGAGCACACAGAAACACTATGGAGCATTCATCTTCAGTGTAAACCACATAAGATAACAGTGTTCATTTGTAAATGGTATAGGAAGAAAAGCAAAGAAGACGATAATATCATTAGGAAATGGGCAAAATCACGGTTTTAAATGATAACTGAGAAATTTCCCCGATGGAGGTTTGGAAATTGTAATCACCTTGTACTCATGCTCAGAAATAATCAACATGCTTAAGTTAAGTTATAAAGCCAACTTTCCTATTAATAAG
>NW_026585504.1:19751270-19760604 GCF_907164565.1 Psammomys obesus
AAAACAAAGGACACTCAGCGCTACAGTCATTTTAGTGGATGATAATAAAAATAATAAAGCAACTACTCATTCGTAAAAAAATATTTTCTTTTTCAGATTGTTCATTAGCCATTGATTAATTTCACCACGAAATATGTTTTTTTTAAGAACAATGATGCCTTCCTAACAGGAGCTTTTTTTTTTTCGTCCTGAGTATAAAGTGGGAAATGTTTCTCATCTATTATCACAAAATTTTTTTCTAGGCAGATATTCAAGCCCCATGTTCAAACCAAAATTTTATCTTGATTTAGTAACTAGACAAAGAGGGTAGCTCCATTTGTATGAACTATTTTTTTTTCAAATATGTATGTACTTGGATGCCCTTAAATTCCCCGAGTAGAAAGAAATGCATTCCACGGAGCTGCTTATTCGTAGTAACCCACATCAGGGCTGACACATGAAAAATGGTGAAATTACTGAAGGTAGTCCAGCCTGCATAAGGACTACCTTATTAGTTCAGGTACCTGCATCTCTCTAATTTTCATATTAATCATGTGTCCATCTTCCTCTGAAATAGGGCCATCATGCTTCATGTCAGAATTTAGCATGTAAGTAAAATTCATAGTGCTTCAAATCTAACTTGAAAATATTTGTGTGGAGAGAACAGAATGACGGATCATATAATCACTAACAGAACAAGATTTACTAAAATGTTCATTTTCGGGCTTGATCAGGGAAAAAATGGTATTAAGACGTTTATGAAACCAAAGATGGCTACCTAGATCCCTTATCCTAACCAAATCAACAATAACAAGGTGCTTTTGTCTAAGAGGAGGGTTGCTGTACAATATAATGTACAAGTTATATATTTCTCATCAATTTTTACAGTTTCCACTGATTAAATATATATTGACTCATAAAATATTACCATCACATCAGTTGCCACCAGATATAAACATATGTCCTTTAAGTATTCACTAGCACATAAACATGGGAGCTTGGATGTTTAGAAGTTATAATCCAGTACCCACCATCTCCAAATTCCCCTAATGCATTAGTAATCGTACGAAAAGTGTTTCCTCTGCACTAACGAGGCACCAAAAATAAGGGAGAAAAAAAAAATCTCTAAATAACTACTTCTTTCGGGGAGCTAAATATTGCTCTATATTCATGGTAAATAGTAAATATTGATGCAGGGAAATATACGGTGATGGGTTTGCTTTTTCCATACAATTATAATATGGAAACTGAGATCAGTCCCATAAACTAAGCTCAACAGAACTATCTATTAAAATTTGAACGAGCAGCTGTAGAGTTGGCTTAGTGATTAAGAACACTGGCTACTCTTCCACAGGACCTGGGTTCGATTCCCAGAAGGCATGTAGTGGCTCACAACCATCTGCACCCCCCTTTCCAGGGAAATCTGATACCCATCTCTGGCCTTCATGGATTTTAGATACAAACAAGGTACAGAGATATACAAACAGGCAAAAAAGGACCCCCACACATAAAAATAACAATGATTTTTAACTGAATTGAAACGAACATAAAGTGATACTTTAGAAAACCTCCATCATCAGCGTGTGTATGTATGAATACAAACTCCACACTTTTTTCCCAGATGCACCTACCAACCTACAATACTACAAGCTACCTCCTCTCTTTCGTAAGGGATAATCTCTAAAATTCTACTTCATGCTGAGGTACCTCAAGTCACTAAGGGTATCAACTTAGAACAGCAACAGCAACGGTAAAATGTTAAAGCTATGGTCACCTTTAACATCCAAGCTGCTTGAGAAACAACAAAGTAAAATACATGTTTTGCTAGGAGGAGAAGACAAACTCATTCTGTGTGTTAACTATCCTATCAGACTGTGAGGACTCTTCCAGGGCTATCAAAACTGTCTAGTAACTGATGGGCAATTGCTCTTCTGCTGACTACAGCAGTGTGCAGCAGACATGAGCTGCAAGAGAGGCTATCCTTCCTTCCTAATGCAGCTCGTACAACTTGCTGCTCCTACAACGCTTAATGTTCATGGCACAGAGTCATCTTTAATGCAAACACACATTTTCTGCCTTGCCTCTCTGTTTTCCATTATAACACAACACAGAAACAGTGTGCATTTCATGCTGTCCCTATGAGGTTTGCATAAGCCATTCCAACTCAGACTCAATATTGTATTGCTCTCATTACAGTGGATAAATATTTTAGAGTTTAGGAATTAAATATTTTATTTTTTGGTAGGCTCTCTGCAACTATTGTGAACTTTCTGCAGTTTCTTCATTCACAGGAAATCTTCAGGGTTTCCTTTTGAAAATGTTAGGCTGTTAGCTGTTTCCCCACACAGGAGCAGATCAGAGTTAACAAATAAGTTCCATAAATCACTTTATACTTGGTGTTAATAAGAATATTATGTTTCTTTATGGGAAGGCGTTTTTCCATAGGCTTGTATCCTTTATTATAATAAAAGTTTACAAACAGAAAAATGAATCAAGTAAATGATACATTGTCAAATATAAAATTTCTCACTTCGTTTTTATAATAGTTCGCGTAGGTTTTCTTGGCACGCATCTCTTCACTTGACATAGGTATTTCTCATGCTAAATTAAGGCAACAAACCCTAAGAGCATGTTCGGAGCTGTTTGGTTGAAATTTTCCACCAAACAAGAAGCAAAGAAGCTGTTTGTACATTTGCCTTAAAAGAAGTAGACTAATTATGTCAACTGATTTATTAATTCATGAAGTTCTTTGTCCAATTATTAAAAGTACAAAGGGACCAGGGAGCAATTTAAATGTCTAACACACCTCAAAATCTCTTATTTATTTATTTATTTATTTATTTATTTATTTATTTATTTATTTTTTAGTTAATTACAATTCTGAGTAACACTACTCTAGATAGGCCCCTTAGGTTTAGCTCAGGTTTAAATAAAATCATAACAATAACATTACCTCATTGGCCAGCTCCAGGAGCACAGGGGCCGCTCCATTCTTCCCCACGCCATTCAGGTACCTAGACAGACAAAGGCAAGTGGTCATGCAGTAACAAGAGAAGGCCAGCACAGACTTGTTGGTATCCCTTGTGTATACATGTTTCTCCTGGGCAACTGCCAAGCTCAAGTCCTGTTAAAGTGTGCTACCATCACAGGGAAGAAGTGAAGAGAAACGACAGCACGCAACGTACCTCAAACCAACACACTAATGGTGAGGCAGGAGGCGTAGTCATACCAGTCTCCATTGTGTCTTAAACTTTGACAAGTGAATAGAAGTGATTTCTAACTCACATCCATAGCACTCTAAGCCACACAGAGCCATCACATGGCAAAGAGGCAAACTGACTTTCACAGTTTAAACAAAGCATGAAGATATGTGGGGACCTGTGCCACTGAGTCCCTCCACCACTGACAGGCAATAGGAGCCATCGTCTCATTTGCCCTACATTCATGTCATAATTCCCAGCCTGCACCATGAAACTGTACTTCAACCAGCAAACAAGCACAAATCCCTAGGTTCTCCCAGACATGGAACATGGGGAAGTTGGTTTTAATCAGATTTTGAATGTGCATCCACCACCTCTAAAAACTGTGAAAACCAATATCCAATCCCAAGCCTGAACAGGAACCATCTACCAGGTGCTTAGAGTTTCTTTAGAATCTGGATCTTTTTGCTGTTGTTCTACTAGTGGTTGGACCTAGGGATTCACATGCTAGGCAACGGCTCTACCAAACACCACTACCCCTAGCACTTATTTTCCTTTTTTAATATGAAACATGGTTTCAGAGTTGGCAGGCTGGCCTTGAAGTCACTACGTGGCCAGGCTGGCCTTGAACCTGAGCTTCTCCTGCCTTAGCCTCCTGTGTAGATGGGATTACAGGCCTGAGGCAGTAAGGCTGGCCATAACCTAGTTTCTCTCAACTGTACCTGGCCAGCATCATCCCCAGCACCGTTTGTGACATTTAACCTTCGCCTGTGTCAACTTCAGATGCAGATCCAATACATGTTCTTCAGTCCACCATCCATGACTAAGTTAGCTATCTTCATATGCTAATGGGAAGCAGCCTATAAGCTGTGTCACAGAACATGGAATAAGGTGTGGCTGAGCTACAGAAGTCCCCTATCTATGAGACAGGTCCCAACATACTCAGTGAATGACCAAACTGATAAGAGCTTTGAATTCTACCTATATGATGCTTTCCAATGTGCATATATGCTCAACATAAAGTTTAGCTAATAATTCAGAGGAAGAGATGTGTAACAGAACATCACGCTATTTACTAAAAGTTACATAAATATGGTTCTGTCTCTTAATGCTTTATTCAACTTTCTTGTAATACCTATGTGAGATAACATAAGGCCTATATCACAAGAGGAAGTGAGATGACGATGGTGTGACCCAGCTTTAGGCTACTGCTGTTCTGATGATAGGTCAGCAGAAGGATCACAGAGCAGATGGCCATCGGTTAACTAAGCCATGGAGAGTCAAGCACTGGAAAGAGGAGGACTAATTTTCTTGTGTGTCTCAGTCATCTGTGAGTGTATTGCTGACAGGCTTGTAAGGGTCAGGGAACCAGATTTCATTCATTCTACTACACCTATCACAATTCTTGGCCTATAACAGAAGAGTATTAGTATATACGCACACATACTTTTTTGATTAATCAAATAATGTTTAAAGCCACGTTAGACAACCTAGCAAAATCATGTAAGGATATTTTCTCCAAAATGTCTTATTTGACTGAATAAATTAAAGTTCTTTGTTGATATTTAAAAAATGAGGTCAGTAAATGAGTTCTGCCAATAACTGCCAGCAGCAGACACTGCAACAGAACAACATAAGCAAGGCAGAGTCGACACAAATTATAGAGAGAGCAGTGAGATTGTTACGCTTTCAACATAACTCAAAACAATCTACCTTTCCATATACTGGGACCCTTCTTGACTGCCACTGTGTTACATACGAAACCAATGAGGGAATAGGGACTTCAGAAGTATGAATGGGAGAAAAGGAAGTATGGGTTTGAAAACTGGTCCAGAAGCAAAAAGGGGAAAATGAAACCAACTCTCCCCCCACTCCAAAAAGAAATAAAGGAATCCAAAACATGGCAACTGTGGTTGAAAGAACACAGCCGCTGGGAAATGGGAGGCTGAGAACCTCAGCCATGCCCATGCGTCCAGTAGTTACAGCATACCATTATCAGGGCAATTTCAGATTTTGAAATTTAACATTCATGTAGACTTCAAATACTTTTGAGAGCTCTGGATTAGGCCTTAATCTGGGCTCTGAAAAAGCAACAGGGAATAAAATATCCCTGTTTCTCTCATCACAAAGATATGACAGTCTTCAGATAACAACAACAAAAAAAAAATAATAATAAAATAAAATAAAAAAATAAAAAGACGAATACAAGATACATGCTATGATAACATTTAAAATTAGGTGAGTTGGTCAGGAAGCCTACCTCTAAGAAAATGTCTCTTGAATCTTGCTTAAAGTGGAAGAAGCAGAAAGGCCAGGCATGTGTTTGGGGGGTAAACTACTTATACTAGGGAAGTGATGTTTTGAGTCAAGTTGCATGGTTTCATAGAAAAAGATGCATCCATCACTATACTGGTGATACACAATGGAAACTTCTACCAAGTTTAAAGAAACGGAAGATGGTCAAATAATAATCCCAAGGTACACGGTTTGCATGCATTCCGTCAGTACAAATTCCTAGTGCTCTGAGTAAAAAGGCTCCTTGCTAGCTCATGTAAGGAAACCAACCCCAAGGCACTGATGGAATCTGCCCAGGCCAGCACAGTGACGCACATCTAAAGCCACAGAGCTGGAGGGAGAAGGAGTACTGCAACCCTTTGGTCAGCCAGTGTAGCTGGATCATTCAGCTCCAGAGTCACTCAGAGACAATATCTCAAATGAATGAATGAATAGGTGAAGCAGCATGTGGGAAGACAACTGACATCAACTTCTGGCCTCCATACTCACGTACACCCACACACATATACATGTACATATTGACATGAACATATATGTACATCCCACACACAGGAAAGACCCTTAAGTGAAAACCTATTTTATAATGTCTGATTGGAAGATCTATGATCATGACATTATAGACTTATCTTTAAACAAAACAGTTGAGTTAGAGACACAGATCTGTAGTAGAGCCATTCCCCAGCATCCATAAGACCCTGGCTCAATCCCCAGTATAAAACACACAAAAAGCCCTTGCTCTGCCACTATTTTCTTTCCTTTTGGAACGTTCCCCCTTTCCAACAAGCCAGCAAAGGCCACTCGTGTTTGTAAATGTGTCTGTTTACCATTATTCCGGACACTCCATATGGATAATTGACAAAGCTGTGTTGCACTCTATAAACACAGCTATGTTGACACTTTTCTTACTGAAATTCACATTTAGGAACACAGCTATCTTCCACTCACTAGAATAGTGAAAGGTAGGTGTTATGTCTTTTTCACATGTGCAGGAGCAGTTACCATCAGAACAGAAATGTTCAGTAAATGGACATTTCAGCTTTTTGTTGCCATGGTAAGAAAACCAACCCGAGGAAGGGAAAGATCTTTTTTTGCTCATGGTTTTAGGGCAGGGCTGTCCAGCTCCATTGCTCTCAGGTCTGAGATGAAGAAAATCATGGCAGAGGGCCATGGTGGAAGAAAGCAGCTACTTACCTTATGTCAGCCAGGAAACAGACAGGAAGGGGCCAAGGTAAGATATAGGCTCCAAAGACACACCCCCAGTAACCTACTGAAAGGTGTGACCCACACACATGGCAGGTCTTCCCTCTTTAGCTATTCCTATCCCAAACTGCTCTTGTTTTATTTAAACTGAGAAGAATGTTTTCCTCTTCCCAGGCATTTGTCAATCCAATCAAGCTGACTCTCAGGATTAGCATCACAGTGGAATCAATGTTCAGAAACCAGTTTTATCATGTTCTGTCAATATCAGGCCTCAACAATTCTTTTCTCCATGTCAACATCTTAGAAAATTCAATTGATCTGATTCTATATAGCTACGAAAGCTGTTTCCTGAGTCAGTGTGGTTAGAAGGGATGGGAGATAGGATTTCCAAAGTTGCTTCACATGTGAACTTACAGATGTGGCCATCTGTGGCTGCCAATACTCACTGTCAGCCTGAGTGGCTTTGGAATCACCCAGGGCTGAGTGTATGAGGGTGCTGAGGGTGCTTCCAGTGGGGAACAAAGGAGGAAAGGCCCATCAGGAAGGGAGGCAATAAAAGGAGGAAGTCAGCTGAGTACCAGCATTCCTTGTTCTCTGCCCATAAGTGAAGAGTGTCCGCAACACTCCTCTGCTGCCATGAACTCTGCCATGCAGAATACATTCACAAACCATAGAGCAAAGCAAATCCTTCCTTCCTTAGCTAATACATGTCAGAAACTTTGACCCAGCAATGGAAAAACCAACCATGTGTATACACAAAAGCCTATGTGTAAATGCAAAACAATCAAGATAAATTTCACCAAGGATACTCCTGTATGGAAATAAAACAGCACAGTTAGAAAGAATAGAGAACTGTTTTCAAACGAATACAGTAACTATCCAACTGAGAAGACCCCACCCCCAATGCATAAGCCCAGGAACACACTTTTTGCGGTTATCCTGATCCTATGAAATTTTAATGAATCATGGTGCTCTCACGGTTACTACTGACTTCGAATTCCTAACTGACATAATCTCAACGCTAGCTGGAATGTGGATTCAGAGGTACTCTGACTGCTGGCAGGAACATAACCAAGACATTTCTAGACAGTAATTTAGCAACATATAATCAATTTCTAAATGTTCACACTGTTTGCACCAGTAATTACATACACAGAAATCAACCAGTGCCGATGAGTCAAGCATCAAGACGTTTGCCACAGTATTATTTACAATATCAGAACACTGGGGACATATTTGGGCCTCAGGAGAATAACTTGGGAAGTTCAGTCTTTTACATGCTGAAGAAAGCCAACTAATAAAAGAAAAGGCTTTTTACAAAACAATATTATATCACATGCATTTTTCCACACTAAAACGAGGACTCATAGTTGTACATGTAATATGATCTCGTCTATGTAAAAATGGGTTGTCAGAAGGCTGGGATGAAATTTTAACCAGTAGTTATCTCTGAGTGGCACAATTATGGGCAATCGCTCATTCCTTTCTATGCCATCAGAAAGGTGCTTAATTTTCACAGCGGGCGGCATTACTTTCATAAAGAAAAAAATTAAATAAGTTGTTATTAACATTTTCCCATTGCTTAAATAAGTGTGGCTAAAACACAAGTTGCCTTTATTCTAACCACCTAAAAAACAAACAAGAACCTTTCAAAGCCAATTTACCTTAGCAAAACCCAGGACATTTGACCTGCACATCCCAATAATAGGCTGGTGAGGTAGGTCTGCCTAGAAGATGACAGCGTGGCTAACTCCCACAGGCGGAGTAAACCGCCCCTGAATCAAGACGCTGGGGGACACCTTTCCTCTGAGTCTCTATGAGAACCCCCATTCTTGTTTTGTCTCGAATGTTTTCATGCCTCACCATAACTGAGACTCTATCTAAAAAATGCAAAGGAACAAATACATTTCTACATCCTCTCCACTACCCACTCTACTTACGGTTCCTGTTCACTATGCAGTAACTACGCCTACTTAAATTTTTTATTTTGAAGTAAAACTCTCCAGATAACAGAGAAGAGTTCACATATCATAAACGTGTAATGATGTACACATTTCTTTTTATTTCGATGACGGAATCTGTGGCCTTGCATCAGCTAAGCAAGTACTTACACCAGACTGTAACCCAAATGTTCTTTCTGTTTTTATATCAGCATCCCCAAAGCTGGCACTACAAGCTTGTGCCACCAGGCTTTGCATATACATACACACATACAAACATACAACATATACTTATATATGTATAGTATATATACACATATACATATATATATATATTAATTAAGCTTTTAGGAGTAGATGGTTTTGAAATGACTTCATTAGAGGTCTTTTTCAGTGAGGCAAATGGGAGCGAGAGTAGCCCCGTCACTCTCCAACACTGCTCTCCTCTCCCATCATACAGGGCTTAACAACTCAACGTGGCCCTGATTCCATCTGACAGCATAGAACTATAAAGTTCACAAACAAAAATGTATTTCTTTTATACAGATGTGGTGGTACAGGTCTCCAAGCACAGGCTGAATCAGGTGAACTGCCAAATCAGGGACCAACTTGGGCTGTATAATGACACCCTGTCTTAAAACAAACAAGTACCTCTTGGCATGCAGATAAATAAATAAATAAATAAATAAATAAATAAATAAATAAATAAATAAATAAATA
>NW_026585504.1:19760614-19767638 GCF_907164565.1 Psammomys obesus
ATAAATAAATAAATAAATAAATAAATAAATAAATAAATAAATAAATAGATAGATAGATAGATAAATAGAGTAGCATTTCAAGATATATTTTTTAATTATTTAGGTGTCTGGTCTCATAAAATTATTCTATGTCCTGTAGAAAATATATGCAAATTTCATCAAGGTAGCTATGACTTTTCTCAATATGTATAAAGACTTTTTTAGAAAGAAATTCTAAACACAATGTATGGGGGGATGATTCACACATCTTTAATATCTTTACTATTTAAAACAAAGGTGATCTTTTACCAATGTGGCAGAGCAGATAACTTTTTAAAAGAAAATCTAATTTCAATAGTTTCTCTAAACCTTAAACCTTTTTATAATTTTATAAACTTTATTATTTTAAAAAAGTTTGCAAATAGATAAAAACATTATACACCAAAATCAATGAGAGCCTGAAGTCTGTACAAGTCAATGACCCTCCAACAGATAACACTTCACCCAGTCAACAAATGTTGGAGAAATGTTAAGAAAAAAGAACACATACTACACTTTTTGTGAGGTGCAAATTAATACAGCCATTGTGGAAGTCAGTTTGAAGATGTCTCAAAAACTTAAAAATAGAACTACCATATGCCCCAGCTCTTACACTCCTGGGCCTAAACCCAGAAACTCTAGACCCTATCATAGAGATATCTGAACCCCAATTTTATTGCTGCCTTACTACTATAGCAAGGAAAATGAACCATCCAAGTTGTCCCTCAACAGCTGAATGATAATGAAAACTTAGTATATATCATTACCATTTATTGTTATTTATTTACATCAAAGTGATGGTAACAAATGTCAGAATAAAGGGTCTATTTGTCTCAGAATAGTAAAGCTAAAATTTAACTATTCTTTAAACACTATGCTGTTGGTTTAACTCAAGATTTTCTTCAAAAACACAAAGCCCTAATTAAAACATGATAGTTGTATAAAATGATATATCTCCATAAGTGCTTGTTTGATGAAGGTCTTTCTTAAATACCTAAAATGGCTAACCCAACATATACGAGGCAAAATACTACGCTGGATTTCAATCTCACTTTTTGCCAGCTTTCTGATCTGAGTAAGAAATAAATGAAAATTGGTTTGAAAACTTGCATATACATATAGGGCATGTGTGTATAGATGGACCTATGTATCCATAAAAGACATACCCTTATTCAAAATTTCAAGTAGCCAAATAAGGTTCGGTAACAGGGATTTCATCTCATATAGGACGTGCGTGCACACCTAAGCTGTCACTATTGCCACACTCGTCACACTTGCCAAAGAAAGCACTTACAAATTTACTGTAAAATAGACTAAAAGTTTTAAATAGCAGTTAAATAGACAGTATGGAAAGGCAGTCTAATGATCTAATTTATTCATAATAATTACTACAATTAATAGGTACTGTGATACCCTCTAGTGGGGCAGCCAGGTCATACCTCTGGTAATAACTTTCAATCGCTTCTGGAGTGTGATGTTTGGCATGTGTTCTCTTAATATGCTTCTGAAACAAAACACACACAAAACATTTTTATGTTGTGTCACAGATCAGGTTCAAGAACAGCAAAGACATATTTCTTTATCCCAGGGGCAAGCATATGGGGCAAATGGGTAATGGCTTGGGGATTTGGGTGGTGGCAGGATTTCCTTTCCTGCTACAGCTATGCATTTTAATCTCCTGTGTGGCTGGGATGTCTTCAGAATGTACCACAAGTACAGTATATATGTAAAAGCCACCAGGGTCATAGTAATTGAATCTAAATAAGTTTGCTTAGGGCTGCTGAGGGCAAGAAAAACTTGTCCCTCTTTCAACCTTTGTATTAATTTCCCTTCAATTCAATTCCATCTAAGTCCTCTGCACTCGGGCTTTACAATCCAATCGCCATATTTAACCAGGAAGAACACTGCTTAAAAACAACTTATTTGAAAACTACAAAAAGTAATTCCATAGAGACTTGCCACTTGACTGACACCTGTCATCTCATGATAAATGACTCCATTTTCTGCCTTTCTTGCCTTCTGCCACTCCAGCAGTGGTCATTTATCATCATCTCTGTCAGCAATGGGAAGCGGCACTGACAGTGCAAGTCAGCAAACATTTAGCACATGGAGCCACGCAACACAGGGAAATTATTATTGTCAGAATAATAATGGTTTAGCATAATTTATTACAGGTCCACCAAATAAGCAAAGGCTAGATGTTATTAGACAGATGGATGGGTAGGCTTGGCAGGCCTCCACTGAGACGCAGGCAGAGCTTGATGTGGAAAGGGGAACATCCTCCAACCCAATCAGAGAGCTGGCAGTTCAATTACAAAGAAATAAAGGGACATTCATCATTCAATTAGGCACCTGTCAACCCTCACAAAGGAGAAAACTTCTAACCTGGTACTCCTGGGAGAAGATGCTCAGCAGAGTGGCCTGCGATTGACTGGAACAAATAAAAGAAGGACAAAGTTAATTACTGGAGTGCACAGCAAAGAAATAAAAGAGAAAGGACCTTCAAAGGTAGGCCCGCTGCCCTGTAATCCAACAGAACACGAAAACAAGTGTGGAGAAGTTGTTCCAGATGAGAACCTCACACAAAGGCTTCCTGCCGCGAGGTCAAGGAGAGAGGAAGAGCGGAAGCATATCATTTGGATTCTCTGCAACCTCAGGATGGCTGTATCATATCTATAGTATAAAATGGGGTTTTATACTACAAAGGACTACAAGAAAAAGGTTTCATACCACAAAAAAATGAGTTGCTCCTGGGAACAGGAGAAAGCACACATTTCACTGACTGACGGCACTCCAAGGTTTATCTTGTAGGCTGTCCCAGATTCAGGAGGGAAACACTGTTCTTAACTAGAGGTAGCACAGAGGCTAACAGACCATTCTCACCTTCTGGCAAACTCTGAAAATAGAAGTGAAGGCAGCAGGAAGTGGTGGTCTGCAGAAGGCCTCACTCCTCAAGACTACAGTTAGCCTTAGTTACCCAGATGTCACAGTGCCAAACACTTGGCAGTGAAGCAACTGGGACACCTTCTTCCCAAACAGAAAGTTAGCTTCTGCACCAGTCTCCTTGAGAGAATTTCTCTAAAATGTCAGCACCCACTGCTGCCCTCTGTCTACCCTTGGTGGATGCATCCACCTTACCTTACCTTACCTACTATGACAATGACTCCTTTTGATGCAGTCTTCTAGTAAATGCAAACTGAGGAGTCTGTGATTTAAATACGTTTCACAGTATGCCAACAGTCTGTGAACATTAATGATTTTATTTATGAATGAACCCTCCCAAGTGTATCACCAGTTCAGAGAGTTTGAAATAAAAATTGACTCCACATTTGTCTGTTCCCTGCCAGTGTCCGCAGCTTCTGGAAACCATCAGGGGTTTGGCTTCTGACCCTACTCACCAGGACCAAATTATATAAGGAAGTTTTAAAGGAAAAGAAAAAAAAAAAGCCAAAAAAACAAAAACAAAAACAAAAGTAAGGCCAGCAAGATGGCTCAGTGAGTAAAGGTGCTGACAACCTGATTTCAGTCTCCACACACACGCACCCATACATATACACACACACACACATTCAATACAAATACATGTAAAATTAATAATATAATCCCAGAACTCTGGAACTGAGGCAGGAGGATTGCTGCACGTTTGAGGTCTATATTTCAAGTAGCAGATCAACCTTGGCTATAGAGTAAAATTCTATCTTGGGGAAGGGGGGGAACAGAGAGAAAGAGGGTGAAAGAGACAGATTGAGACTATCTCCAGAGTGGGGGGAATCTATAGATGTTCACCAAGGAAAGTGCATATATAATTAAAGAACTATTTCAGTATGTCAAAAAGTACCGAGAAAAGACAGAGGACAATTATACATTTATTAGTCAATTTTCTCAATTTTCTTTTAAAATTGGAAACCATCATTTAAAAAATTAAGTGTGTGTGTGTGTGTGTGTGTGTGTGTGTGTGTGTGTGTGTGCTGCCAGAACTTAACATGCAAATCACATAACCTTAGTTAGCAGGGTTAGGGAAAAAAAATGCCAAAATAAAGGTCCAATGTATAAACTACTCAAGAAAGTAAAATGCTTCCTATCTATATATGATTAAGAGACCTCTCCTCATAGTACAAAACAGACTGGTGTTATTGACTATTTGACAGTACACAAGTCCATTTGTAGGTTCCAAAGAGTATGATAAAAGCACTGGTTGGAAAGACATAAGATGCTGGGCATGGTGGTGCATGCTGGAGCTGAGTTTGAAGCCAGCCTGGTCTACCTGGTCTACAGAATGAGTTCCAGGACAGCCAGGCCTACACAAAGAAATCCTGGCATGGGAAAAGAAAACCCATAAATAAACAGTTCCAAGTGAGTCCGGTCACGGCTTGGGACACTGTAGGATGAGATCATGTATTTAACTAGAGAAGGTCTTTAAACTGCTTGGTTCAGTTCAGCTAAAACCATGGGCAGAGACTAATGGAGCAGCCAAGTTTCTCTGTGAAAAGGAGGCCAGAAGTCCCACCCACAAACATTGTTGGGAAAAAAACAACTGGCTAAAACCAAAGCCAAAACATAATTCATGTTATACCAACAAGGAAGACTGGCTCCCAGGATATTTTGGTTTTCCAGAACAAAACTTCAGAAAAACAGGTGACCTCTGATAAATAATTTGCAGGCCAACTCTCTGCTCCAGTCTGTGTTGATCTAGCAAGCCAACATGTGATAAAAACCAGAAGAGGAGCCTTGAGGCAAGCTAGGACACTGACACCAGTGTCCTCTCCCTGCACTTGCCTCAGTGTGCTGATGCTCTGAGGGTGCTGGAGCTCGAGTCTCAGCAGGCGGGAAGGCCAACAGTCTCCTCTCAAAGCTACAGCACTAAAGGGTGTAGGGGGTGGCCAGCCAGTCACTACAGCAGCAGAAAGAGACCAGGGGGCAGTGAAGAATTCATTCTGTCGGCCAGAATAAGAACAATAGTTTACAGAGCGCACTGCACGAGGGTAGCTGGTGGGGCAGTGACTAGAACACCTCCGGCAGCAAAAAGTGGAGTCCATCTAGAAGTGTTTTCAGGCAGAATAAGACTCTCTCTGTCAAGTTTCCTGCATGTAATTTCCACCACAAGAAGAATATAGTCCACTGTGTCTAGTGTCCAGTTCTGACACATTAACTCACCAACCTCCGACAGTTGCTAATAGCTTTATTTTACGGAGGAAGAAATTCAGGAAGAAACTTTAACTTAAAACACACAATTACGCACCGAGATAAGGCGGTGAATAAAAATCCACATCCAATTCTGGAACTGAAACTCTCAGCCTCCATGGTGCTTGTGTCTTCCTAACAGTTCCTAGAAAATGGCTCGGCAAGGCATGCATGCTAACACCTCTGACAGGCATTTACGGGGCTGTAGTTCCACTACAGACCACCCTGAAAGGTGTAACGTGTTGCTTTTCTGATAGGAAATTAAAGGCACAAGAAGTCAAATGTTTTGACCAAATTAAATGGCTTTAGATAATATTCCCTTCTTTAAAAAAAATCAAAATGTGGTTTTCCTTTAACGAGGTGCATAAAATACAATTTTCTTTTTGTGTTGAAAGATAAAGGGACTACTGATGGCAGGAAACAGTCTGGGGTAAGAAGGCTGGTCGGGACATTCTATTATTCTCTTTACAGATAAGGTGGATTTTCACTTCAACCACTGCCTGGGGTGTTTCTATCAGACTGTACACACGTCTTTTACTCGAATGTTATTTTCATTTCATAACTTAACATCTCACATAAAAATGGTAGAAACACTTTCTAAGGTGTTAATCTGATAAAACAATATTTAATGAAGAGTTTCCCACCTATAAAGAACATATTCTGTGTAAAATCCAGATTTCATGGTTGACAGCCATCTAATCTACAGCTTGCCTGTGTTTTCATCGTGTCCAAAGAATACAGATTTGCTTGCATCTATACAAAATGGAATATCTAAAAATTATGAGTATTAAAAGATACTTTTATAATATTCTTTCATCATAAAAGACAGTCACATCTATCCATTCCACTAGAACTATTCTTTTTTAAATTATTGTGAATAAAACAAAAATATTACCACATGGAAAAAAATTACCAAGTGTGCAGCATAACAAATTAGTATTTTTAAAAGATGAAAGCAAACCATGTAAGAACTTAGGTCAATACCTTCATGACCCAGAGGGCCAGCCATGCAATATCTTTCCAGCTAAGGAATGATGGTCCTTATGGTCTTCTCTTTGATTTCCTTTAATTTTCCGTGACATATTAAATATGTGTCTTACAAGTAAGTAGTGTCTACTGGTGGACATTACAAGAAACAGCTTACACAGTGCGTGTTTTTCGCTTCCTTGGCACCTGCCTCCTCACCTGACATGTCTACAAGAGGGACTCATCCACAATGGACACGGTGCAGTTCACTGCTTTCAGTTCACATTTACTCTTGTGGTGATATATGTCTACAGTCCCACCTCAACGCTTGAGATGCTCATAGGTACTCCAATCTCTGCTGGCTTCTAAACTTTGTCCAATGACCCTATAAAGCTATCAAAAGTACTGCTTGGAACATGACTAGACTGCACGTGACCAAAGGCTAACTGATTAAGAATTTAAGGATTTCAAGGGGAGCCCCCCAAAATGCTACCTGCAAAAATTAAAAATCCTACTTAAGTAACCGCTAGAAAATATGGAATAATGATGGAACATGTACAATCAGGCAGTAATAATGGCCAAGAGAAACTCAGACAGCTTGCTATCTATCAGAATCAAAGAGACATGAATTGAGCTACTGTACAGAGTCCTAATAAACTATACAATGCAGGACATTTTTGCTAGTCTTAAGGCAGAACATGGTCCATTTATTTTCAAATAGAAAAGAACATGCTACCAAGAACACTTAACACATTCTAAAGACCAGAAAGTAGAGAACTTACACTAGCAGATTATCCTTATTAATAAATTTGAAAAAAAAACAGTATTTACCAAAAGAAGTATATTATGAAATAACATC
>NW_026585504.1:19767648-19804300 GCF_907164565.1 Psammomys obesus
AACTGAGGAGCCATTAGATAAATTGATCTCTGACATTCTCTCTGCTCTAAAGCCTCCTATTCCAAACGTTCCAATTAATTAGTCTTAGTATCTATACCTCTTACCTTCCTAATTAAATTTAAGTATTAACTTTTCAGAACAAGCTATAACATAAATCAGATAAAGAAGAGAAGCCTGGGTGATGGGTACTTAATTATGGCAGCCAGTTCAGACTCCTGATCATTCCTCTCCTAGGAAATTCTGATAACATAACAAAATATCTAAGTAATAATTTAACAGGAAAAGTTTACTTGCCATCTTTTTAAATTTCAACTTATCTTCCTGCAATGACATTGTTAATCAGATTAAACTATACTATGAGAAGGTTTTTTTTTTAAATTACACTTTATTCATTTTGTATCCCCCCATAAGCCCCTCCCTCCTCCCCTCCCGATCCCTCCCTCCCTCCCCTTTCTGCATGCATGCCACTCCCCAAGTCCACTGATAGGGGAGGTTCTCCTCTTCTTTCTGATCTTAGTCTATCAGTTCTCATCAAAAGTGGCTGCATTGTCCTCTACTGTGGCCTGGTAAGGCTGCTCCCCCCTCAGGGGGAAGTGATCAACGAGTAGGCCAATCAGATTATGTCAGAGGCAGTCCCTCTTCCCATTACTATGTAACCCACTTGGACACTGAACTGACATGGGCTACACCTGTGCAGGGGTTCCAGGTCATCTCCACGAATAGTCCTTGGTTGTAGTATGAGTCTCTGGGAAGTTCCCTGTGTTCAAATTATCTTGTTCTGTTGCTCTCCTTGTGGAGTTCCCGTCCCCTCCAGCTCTTACTGTTTCCCACTTCTTACATAGAATTCCATTCACTCTGCCCATCAGTTGGCCATCAGGCTCAGCATCTGCTTTGACAGTCTATACTGCAGAGGCTTTCAGAGGCCCTCTGTGGCAGGTTTCGAGGTTGTTTCCTGTTTTCTTCTGGCTTTCAGAGGCCCTCTGTAGCAGGTTCCGAGGTTGTTTCCTATTTTCTTTTTCTTCTGATGTCCATCCTCTTTGCCTTTCAGGATGGGGATTGAACATTTTAGTTAGGGTCCTCTCTTTTGCTTAGTTTGTTTAGATGTACAGATTTTAGTGGGTTTATTCTATATTGTATGTTTATATGAGTGAGTATATACCATGAGTGTCTTTTTGCTTCTGGGACAACTCACTCAGGATGATCCTTTCCAGGTCCCACCATTTACCTGCAAATTTCATGATTTCCTTATTTTTCATTGCTGAGTAATACTTTCACCTTACACCCATCAGAATGGCCAAGATCAAAAACTCAAGGGACAACACATGCTGGAGAGGTTTGGAGAAAGGGGAACCCTTCTCCACTGCTGGTGGGAATGTAAACTGGTACAACCACTCTGGAAATCAATCTGGCGCTTTCTCAGACAACTAGGAATAGCGCTTCCTCAAGATCCAGCCATACCACTCCTAGGCATATACCCAAAAGAGGCACAAGTACACAAAAAGGACATTTGCTCAACCATGTTTGTAGCAGCTTTATTTGTAATAGCCAGAAGCTGGAAACAACCCAGATGCCCCTCAACTGAAGAATGGATGCAGAAACTGTGGTACATCTATATAATGGAGAAGAAGTTTTGAATTAAACGTGTGGTCATTTTATTATGAAAGAAAAGGTTAACAGACAGTAAGATCTTACGGTGGCCTACATGTGACAGTATTTATATTATTTCCCTTACTGAGTAAAATCCAACTTTCTTCTAGTTCTTTCTCTCCTCTGGCTGGCTATACCTACCTTCCAGGAATGTTTCCGTTTTTCTAATCCATAACCTACCTTCCTTTCAATCTCTCTCTTTCTCTCTCAATCATTTCTCTTTCAATCTTCCCCCCCACACACACACCTCTCTTTTGCTCCCTCCATTCCTCTCCCTCCTTTCCTGAGTATTAGGATTAGAGGAAACACCGCCATGTCTGGCTGTTTATTACTTCTTTTCCATCACTACATCTTTGTTCTAACAGGCCTTTGGTTCCATGAATCCCATTAAGCTGCTAGCTCGCAGCAATCCAACTTCTGTTCCACCCCTCAATGGTCACAAAAGTCACAGACAGACCTCTTAATCAGTACATCTCAAAACCACCCCCTCCCTTACTTCTGAGCGGCTCTGACCAAAACACCTCTGAAAACAATCTGAGGAGGAAATGATTTATGTTCATGGCTTCGGGATGTTGGTCTGTGGTTGCCTGGACCCTTTGCTTGGGCAGAATGTGAGAGCACTGGGTGTGGGGGGAGAAGCTGTGTCACTTCACCGGCAACAAGAAGCAGAGAGCGGAAGGGATGGAGACCAGGCATAACCGACTGACCTACTGCCTCCAAGTAGGTCTCACCTGAGGTTTCCAAACCTTCCAAAACAGCCACCAGCAAGGGACCAAGTGTTCAACAAATGAGCTCATGGGAAATGTTTCATAATCTCAGCTCAACACAGTATTCTGCTACAGATCCTCTCCACAACATCTGTTCCTTTGAGGGTCCTTCTTTTTGAAAGAAGTCTTTCCTTCTCTGGATTCCAGACTTAACTTTCCTTCTATCTTTCTTTCACTGGCTGTTTGCTTTCTTTCCTGGGTTTTCCAGAGAGATCTCTTCAGCCTTTTCCTCTTTCACCTACATGCTAGTCTGAAAGTGCATACTGCTGTGCTCCAAACAACTCCCATAGCTCCCAAACAGACAATAAACCTGCATGAAATGATACGAAAGTGAGGAGTTAGCACAGTCCTGCTCTTTATTAGATTTCCCCCTACTCTGTCACAGGTATCTCTCAATCAAACTGACCATCCCCTTCCTTTCCCACAGACAGGCTTTCAGTCCCTACCTCCGTCAAATATTTGTTTCATAAACGCAGAGACACAAGCTAGGAATGCCTTGGTCACTCCAGACTCATGCTTCTCCGCCAGCATGAGACATCTTGTTACCTCTTGTTGATTCTATCATTAAAAATAAATAAATGAATGAATGAATGAATGAATGAATGAATGAATGAATGAATGAATAAATAAATAAATAGATAAATAAAAAAGCTTGTTTCACATCTGCCCACTCTTCTACACGACAGAAGAGCTTCCACACAGCTTCTGGCACAGTCTCCAATTTACCACCGATGGTCTTCACAGACATTTTGCTTCTGTTACTCTCTAGTTGTCTGTTTCCTACAGGATGATACTCAAACTTACAAATCAGGCACCTGAGGACTCATTTCCCCTGGCCTTCCTTCTTCTAACACCTCTCTCCAATTGTCAAATACCCATGTAGCTGAGATGGTGCACTGTTGTAAATTAATAGGCTCTTCTGGATCCACAATACTCATCCCTCTTTAATCTCCTCAAAACATCTACTCTGAAGGTAACAACAGGATACAGGATATTACCACCATTAACTCCAGTCATTTGTGTTAGAGGGGATTTCTGGCTAGAAGGCGGGACATTTTCAGATTAAGGTCAACCTTTTTCCTGTACAAAAGGACAGAAGCTGAAGACCTCTGAGGTGAAGGAATTTGGCTAAGGCCACATGATGAATCCTTTTATATCAAGCGAGTCAAAGAAAACCTACGTTGCATTACACGTGGAACTTAAGGAGCAATAGTTAACGTCATCTTAGACAGGAATAGTGGGAATATGATGAAATTCCAATACAGGTCAATGATGTAAATAATCATAATGGGCTTATGTTAATGTACATAAATTAAGCTGTAAATACAAATCAGGAAGAACACACTAGAACATAACTTGTAACAACAACTGTCCCCAAACCCCCAAGTTTGTATATGTCACCATCTAAAGCAACTCTTTCTTACTGACTAAATCTTCCTCCTGTGGCTTATGACTTTCAGCTGGCACAATGCTGAAAGTTCTAGACGTGTGTGACAAACTGCTGCATATTCAAATTGATATGTCAGGATTTGCAGGGCTTTATATGTTGAATATGATTATATACTTTATGGGGAAATAATTTTGTGTCTTGGAAAAGTATGTTTTTTTATCATACAATGTCATTCAATAGTTTATGGTTTTATAAAAAAAACTGCTTTTCTAAGATATAAATCAGTGAAAAACTGGACTCTATTTACAGAAAATTTTGTTGTAAGCCTATTCTATAGGAAAAAGGAACTCATACTATGTCATTTTTTATGTGAAAATTGTATTTATACTGGAATGAGGAAAAACATAGCCAAAGAAAATAAACTTCTACTATTCTTCCCTTTTTGTTTTGTTTTGTTTTGTTTTGTTTTTCAAGACAGGTTTTTGTTTTGTTTTCCTCTGTGTAGCCTTTGGTGGTCTGGAACTCATTGAGATTCACCTGTCTCTGCAACCCAAATGCTGGGATTAAAGGCATGCACCAACACTTCCTGGTTCCTTCCCATCCTTCATGGAAGATAAATACACAGACCTGATTTTAAAATAGACAAAAAGCTTAAATAGACTCATCTCTCAAGAGACACAGAAATCAGCGCATTAGGGGAAAGCAAACTAAACCCACTCTAAAGGACTAACTCACAATGGCTAGAGTGACTGTAAAACACACACACATACACACATTAACAAGTGATGGCAAGGACGTAGGGAAACAAAAATTTTCACACACAGGCAGCAGGCTGAAAATGGTGCCGATTCATTTAGAAGACTTTGTTGACCCTTAAATCGATTCCTAGAACCCACAATAGAGGGAAAAACTCCTGGAAATAAATGACTCCTCTCATGCCTATGTGCCTCAGCACTCAGGCATACATACAATCTCTCTCTCTCTCTCTCTCTCTCTCTCTCTCTCTCTCTTTCTCTCTCTCTCTGTGTCTCCCCCGTCTCACACCCACACACACAATAACAAGTTTTTAAAAAGTTAAACACTGAATTATAATATGACCAAGCAATGGTACTAGACACGTCAAGAACTGAAACTATGTCCTCACCAAAGCCCACACAATGTGTTTAAGGCAGCACTCTTCATAATACACACAAGAAAGAAACAACACATACATCTATCAGCTGATGATAGATAACTAAAATGAGATATATTCATATACTTGGATATTCCCTGATGGAAAATTAAGCATTGATCTAAACTCTGACACAGAAAACCTTGTAAACATTATACAGCCAAGCAAACAAACAAGAAACCTTGGATCATAAAGGCCTGGCCAGGTACTATAGGATCCATTTACATGAACTGTCCAGAATAAGAAAACCCACAGGAACCAAAAGTGCATTAGTGGTTGCCAGGGCTGTGTGCAGGAGACAGAGGGTACTTACTAATGAGCATGAGATTTCTTTTTAGAAAGAAAATGCTCTAAAATCAGGTTGTATTAAGGGCTACTTGACTTCATGAATATATAAAAAGCTCCTAAATTAATTGTGTGCTGTTTTAGAATGAAGCTTATACTATGTATCTCAAGAAAATCAAGATGAAAAATAAGTATACAATCAAAACTATTTTTTTTCCTCTATGGCAGTTCCAATAATATAAATTACCTCCATCTCCCAATATAATTGCACAATTTTAATATGATCTCACAATTGTGCAAGTCATTATTTTTCCAGGGATCTATAATTTTTTTCCTGACTTAGGAATGTTTTTCAGTTCTTAAGAATAATACCTTCATAAATTTCTTATGCACATCTTATGAATTCTGCAAACACTCACCAACTAGTAAGGACCATCAGAAGCTGTTGTGTTGGAACTCAAGTACTACTCAACAAAAGACCCTTGCCTAAGGTGAGGCCCCGGGTTTCCTCTCTAGCATCCAAAGAAAAGAAGACCATTCATGGTTATAACCCAGAACCCCTGCTTGGACGTAGCCCATGGCAGCTCAGTATCCAAGTGGCTTCCCTAGTAAGGGGAACAGGAACTGGTCTCTGGCATGAACTCTATGGCTAGCTCCTTGACCTCCCCAGCCCTCTGTGGGAGGAACAGCCTAGCTAGGCCACAGAGGAGGACATTGCTGCCAGTCCTGTTGAGACCTGATAAGCTAGGGTCAGATGGAAGGGGAGGAGGACCTCCCCTATCAGTGGACTTAGAGAAGAGCAAGGAGGAGATGAAGGAGGGAGGGTGAGATTGGGAGGGAATGAGGGAGAGAGCTACGGCTGGGATACAAAGTAAATAAACTGTAATTAATATAAAAATTTTAGAAAAAAGAAAAAAGAAGTTATATTTTTAAGAAAGCACCAATGGGAGAAACTGCCTTTATTCCGGTGTTTAAAAGCTCAGGAGAAACATCAATATTTTGCACTCTTTGTTTCATCATCTGTAAATATGACTTATTGCCTTCAAACTTATTTCCATCTTGAAAGCCTATGACTCTATCAGTTCTCTGTGAGCTAGATTTGTTGCAGTTCTCTTTTAATATTTTTGTTTTGTGTTGTTCTCAAGTGAGGTCTCTCAATGTAACCCAGAGCGCTCTCAAACTCACATGCCTGCTGCACAGTCTCCAAAGTGCTTGGACGACAGGTGTGCCATACCTTACACACTGCTGCTTACAGTCCCAAGTTTACAGTTTGTCAGAAAACTGTGCCTACGTCCTAACAGTGACCAGTGGTCACACTGAAACTGGACTCTCCATGTAGGCCTAACTTAGAAGTTGTGTTCTAAGCAAAGAACCAGAGTCACTAAATTGTTAAGATTTCTAGGAATTAAAATAATTCAGCCATGAGTCTAAGCATCTGCTTCAATATCCTTCTGGGTAGAGTCTTTCATAGGCCCTCTGTGGTAAGCTCCTGTTCTATTCCCTGTTTTTCCCCTGCTTCCAATATCTATCCCATTTGCCCTTTTGAATGAGGATTGAGCATCTTCCCTAGGGTCCTCCTTCTTGCTTAGCCTCTTTATGCATACAGATTTTAGTAGGTTTGATATCTGACAGGCTAGGGTCAGATAAAAGGGGAGAAGGACCTCCCCTATCAGTGGACTAAGGGAAGGACGTATAGGGAGAAGAGGGAGGGAAGGTGGGATTGGGAGGAGATGAGGGAGAGGGTTACAGCTGGGATACAAAGTGAATAAATTGTAATGAATAAAAAAATAAAATCAAAAAGGAAGAACAACAAAAGAATTTCCGCTATTGGCTGAGCATGTTAGGCAACCATTCTACTGAGCGAACTACATCCGTAGCCCTCAAGTACTGACTTTTTTTCTCTTTAGGAGCTTTCTGCCTTGAACTAAGCAATAGCAGGAAATGATCTGAGCATGTCTGTGATGTATACAGTCCCTACTCCCTCACCTCTTTCTCACAGCTGCAAACACAATCACGAATTTCATTGACAGGACCTTTACCATGATGGTCTCATGCTAAGTAAAAAAAGAGTCAATCTTATTCTTAACATGAATTTGGCTTCAAAAAGGCATTTGCAAAGGAGAGGTTTAAAACACAAAGTAAGATATTAGGGAACAAGATTTCGACCTTTATTAGTAACAAAAATCACTTCTATAATAATGTTCAGCAAATTCAATAGGTAACACATGATATGACTGTCATTAATGAGACAACTATCTGCCTCTAGCCAATAACATCACATTTGCTCTCCATCCCATCCTTTCACCTTTCCTTAAGCAGAACCCTTGACTCTAAACATGGTACCAAAAGCCTTGTTAGTTTTTTGGAAAATTTAGTATTACTATTCAGTGCTTAAAACGGGAGGGGGGGGGTAATTCCAATCTACTACAAGTAGTTTTCCAAACACAGTAGCTTTCAAAAACAAAAGAAATAAACAAAAAGCCCTCAAATAAATTAATTTCACTTTCCCAGCATTTGTGTTTCTAACTGTGTGAGTATGTGTTTGGGTATACATGTGTATATGATATTGAATGTGTGTGTGTGTGTGCATACATAAAATCAAACCTAGGGCCTTCAGATGCTAAGCCTTCATGTTACCACTAAGATATGCCTCCAGTCCTTCAGCTTTAGTCTTATACAAAAGCAAAAAACAAGGGCAAAAGATATAAACAAACAAGCAAAATTCTATAGCCAAACACTGGTTTCTTGTGGCTGCCCTGAAAAATTAAAACAAACTTGATACAAATTCATTCTCATAGTTCAAGGGGCCAAAAGTCTAAAATTAATACTACTAGCACAGAATTTATTTTCCTAGACAGAAATCCTCTCCCTGCCTTGTTTAGCTGCTGGTGGCTACCAGCATTCCTTAAGTAGTGCTTGTGTCATGACAATTTTCATGAGAAACATCATCAGATCTCTGTATCAGCTTTACACTGGCTTTACATGTCCCGTGGTAAACCTCCTCTGCCCCCCTTTCCCAAAGATACATTCATTCCATATATGACCCACCGAATACATAGTTCAGCATACTTTCCTTTTTCACTAAGACCCTACTGTTAATGACATTAGTCATTAACTGAAATCTATGACATTTATAGGTCCCATACCTTAAAACCTCACATGTTTAAGAGGACTGGTTTATGACCTGCCATCATTTGTCCCACATACAAAATATATTCACTCCAACACAATGTCCCACAAAGTCTCAACCCATTATGGCATTAACTCAACATCTATCAAATCCCAAACTGTCTATCCCAACATCTATCCCAAACTCCTCAAATCTTATCAACAGCAAGTATGATGTCACTCTGAACAAAATCCACTCTGACAGGTTCCTAGCTTTCAAAGCCCTTTACACAATTATGTAACACTTTTATATACTGAAAGCAGCACAGACATCCACAGGGAAAGACTAAGCAAACTTATGTCTTCATACAAAAGAAGAGTTCTCTGCAATAATGAATACAATGGTACAGGTAAGTCTTTTTTTTTTATTAATTACAGTTTATTCACTTTGTATCCCCCATAAGACCCCCTCCTCCCCTCCCAATCCCCCCTCCCTTCCTCTTCCTCATGCATGCCCCTCCCCAAGTCCACTGATAGGGGAGGTCCTCCTCTCCTTCTTTCTGATCTTAGTCTATCAGTTCTCATCAAAAGTGGCTGCATTGTCCTCTACTGTGGCCTGGTAAGGCTGCTCCCCCCTCAGGGGGAGGTGATCAAAGAGCAGGCCAATCAGATTATGGCAGAGGCAGTCCCTCTTCTCATTACTATGTAACCCACTTGGACACTACACTGCCATGGACTACATCTGTGCAGGGGTTCTAGGTTATCTCCATGCATGGTACTTGGTTAGAGTAGGAGTCTCTGGGAAGACCCCTGTGTTCAAATTTTCTGGTTCTGTTGCTCTCCTTGTGGGGTTCCTGTCCTCTCCAGATCTTACTATTTCCCACTTCTTACATAAGATTCCCTGCACTCTGCCCAACAGTTGGCCATAAGTCTCAGTGTCTGCTTTGATAGTCTGCAGGGCAGAGGCTTTCAGAGGAATGACTGCCAGTAATTAGAAGAAGTCAAACTCAAAGGGCTAATTCTGCAGACTTTAATTTTTATGGCATTCTTGTGTGGGTTGAATGTCAACTCTTTACATACCATTTACACATGCAATTTAGTGTATCATTTAGTGGGTATTCTACACACACATCAGAGAGTAGATCAAGAGTTCCTAGGTGCATCTAGGTGGTGGTGGCACACACACCTTTAATCCCAGCGCTCAGGAGGCAGAGGCAGGAAGATTGTTGTGAGTTCAACGTCAGCCTGGTCTACAGAGTGAGCTCCAGGACAGTTAAAACTACACAGAGAAACCCTGTCTTGGAAAACAAACAAACAAAAAGTGCCTAGGTGCTAGGGATGGAAGAACAGAAAGGAAAGAAAGATGATTTTACGGAGTATTTTGGCTCACTGGCACTACTATAACAAAATAATCCAGGACCAGGAAATTTATAAAGCACATAAATGTCTTTTTCATAGCTCCAGAGACTGGTAAGTCCAAGATTAAGATACTGAAAGCTCCCTTTGTGGTGAGATGCTGTCTGTCTCAGAGCCGGTACCTTGTATCTGCACCCTGTAGAAGAATATGCAGTATCCTCCCAGCAAAGGAATGCAATCTACACACTCCCTCAAAAACCCCTCTTTATATTTACATTTTTAATTATAGGTATGTGTAGAAGAGGGCCCTAGACACCTTGGAACTTAAATCAGTTATGAGCCATCTGATATCGGTGTTTAAGAACTAAACTCTGTCTTCTAAAAGCAGTGTGTGTGTTTAACCACTGAGCCATCTCTATAGACTCCTAGCTTAGTCCCTTAAGTCCCCAACTCATCCATGAGGGCTCCGCCTTCATCATTCGATGATCCCTTAAAGGCACAACCTCTTTATGCTAGCACAGTGATCATTAAATTTCAGCACACAGATTATAGAAGATACATTCAGATCATAGGAACATGTTCAACATTTAGTCTATGGTTATGGTGACACAGCTTCTATGTTTATCAAAACTCTGAAATATACATAGAAGAGTTAATTACATGCAAATCAATAATTAATTTAAAAATCCTAGAATATTTATAATTGTCATGGCATTTTACCTTAATCATTGTTCTATAAACTCAGCTAGCCCAGTACAACCTATATTTTGTGTATATATAATCTGTATAATAAATAATATATGCACCGTTTACGCATGTAATTTAACATACCATATGCATACAGACTATTAAAACAGCTGGAGCAATGGTTCTCAAACCATTGCAGTGACCCCTTTGGGGTCTCATATCAGATATCTCACATATCAGATATTTACATTACGATTCATAATAGTAGCAAAAACACAATCATGAAGTAACAACAAAATAATTTTATGGTTGTTGGTCACCACAACATTTAAAACTGTATTAAAGGGTCACAGCATTAGGAAGGCTCAGAACCCCTGAGCTAGAGAAACGGCTCTGGGATGCACATAACACTCTTCCAGAGGACCCAAATTTAGGCCTCAGCACCTACTTCAGGGGCACAGAAGAGTCTGTAACTCCAGCTTCAAAGAAGCCAAAATGCTCTTCTGGCCTCTGCTGGCATAAGTGCATGTGTGTGTGTGTGTGTGTGTGTGGTAGAAATAAACAATATTAAATACATATGTGTATACTTTTGTAGAACTCATTTTAAGTAAGATCATACTAAAATCTGATTTTAAATGTGTAAACATGAATTTTTAAAAGAAAAAAATAGTAAACAGAAAAAGAAAATGTTAAAAATCAACAGCAATATTTGCATTAAAACAAAAAACAAAAACAAACAAACAAAAAAAGACAAGATGACAGGCATGACCATAGATGATTCCAAAGAGTCAACCCACAGACTACACTCAACTCACCCAAAGGATTAACAAGTGCTGTGGACAGAATGTTCCCACGTTGAAGCCATTATTCCTATTGTTATATACTCTTTGTTATATACACTGGGTTTTATGAATCCAACTGGCTTTATTCCTTAATGTCTCTTCACTTTCATCTGCTTTTCTAGTAGCCCCCAGGTTTACTTACACTTCAAATGCCTTAAGTGCATCTTTCCTCTCAACAGAATTCCTCCATTTAAAAAAAATCCCATAATCCCTAGCGTGAGGGCACCTTCAGATGAGGTATGTGACAAATGACCAGGTCTGAAGGTAGGAAATCATCACAGAATAGGAGCTATACAAGGAAAAAAGAAAAATAAGAGGGGAGAAGGCACACTCACTGGAAAGAGGGCAGGGGAAGAAGAGAGCTCTCCACAAGCCAGGAAGAGGGCCCTCACCAAAGCCGGATCACATGCACCTAGACCTCAGACTTCCAGCCTCTGAACTTGTAAGAAACCAAGTTTCTATGATTTCAATTACTCAGTCTAATTAACTTCACTACAGCAGGCAAAGAAGACTATGATGAGCTATGTCCTTACACAATAGGCCACACTGTGAGGATGGGTGATTAATCACCGACTCTGCCAATATGTTCAACTGGCTAATTAATTCTTCAAGTTCTAGAGCTGAGCTAGGCTGTCTCTTAAGTTAAACTAAATCTACACCCACAGAAGACCAATCTGAGCTTCCATCCTCTTTGTTGTATACATTGGGTTTTATGAAGCCAACTGGTTTGATTTCCATTTTGTCTCCTCATTTTCGCGTAGTCCCCAGGTTTGCTTACGCTTCAAATGCCTTAACTGCATCTTTCCTCAACAGAACTCCTTCACTTATGAAACTCTTCAAGAATCCCAGTCATAAGCCAAGTCTGTTATCATAAGGGAAAGAACCTCAGAGTTTGTGAGTCTACAATTGCCAATCCATGTGTACTGTAAAAAACGTTTCTTTCCAATCTTTTCACAGAATAAGTTCAAAGTAGCTTAAAGCCACTATACTGGCTTGTTTTTGGTCAACATGACACAAACTATAGTCATTAGAGAGGAAGAAGCCTCAATTGTGAAAATGCCTCCATGAGATCCAGCTGTAAGACATTTTCCTAATGATCAGCCCGCTGTGGATGGTGCTACCTGTGGGCTGGTGGTCCTGGGTTCTATAAGAATGCAAGCTGAGCAAGCCATGAGGAGTAACCCAGTAAGCAATACTCCTCCATGGTCTCTCTGCATTGGCTCCTGCCTTCAGGTTCCTGCCCTGCTTGAGTTCCTGTCCCGACTTCCTTTGGTAAAGAACAGAAATGTGGATGTGTGAGCTAAATAAATCCTTTCCTCTCCAACTTGCTTTTTGGTCATGATATTTTGTTGCAGCAATAGAAACCCTAAGACAACCACTTAACTATATCCGTCCTCTTTTTGTGTACTATATATCTATTTCTCTCCCAATCTGTCTTACTTTAAAAGATTATAGAGACTACCTATAAAACTGATAAAGATGACTGGCCAGTTTTCATAATTGTTTTAACTTATAAAAATTGTAGCCATAATGACTATCATCTTGACTACCCTCAACCCAAATAAATTCTGTTATTTGAACATAATGGTGAAAACAATCTTACAGTTTTTCTTTTAGGCTGTCTTTCAAATCCAACCCCAATTTACCAGGCTCATCCTTTTTCATTTAACAAAACAAAAACACAGCAATTAACATAAAAGCACCTTTCAGAATTTGCAGGGCTTCTAAATAGCCTCCACAGTACTCTTAGGAGGTCAGGCAAAATATCTGAAGCCTCAACAGATGCTGTGCTTTCCTGTTACATTAACCTGAAAGAAGTACAGATATCCAATCTTCTCTAAAAACATCGCCATGGTACAGACTACAGTTATTCTACAACCATGCACTTTAATAATAAATGCTGGCAATGGTATAACAACAAATGGAATGTCTTCAGATGCATTAAGTTTTTCCCTTATGAAACAAAATTTTAAATCATACCACAGGCCTTTTATTCCTGATTCACAATCAGATCCTCTTGGCAGTTCCTCTCAG
The DNA here is from genome assembly GCF_907164565.1 of Psammomys obesus. Taxonomy (NCBI): domain Eukaryota; kingdom Metazoa; phylum Chordata; class Mammalia; order Rodentia; family Muridae; genus Psammomys; species Psammomys obesus. Next base: position 19,780,936 of record NW_026585504.1, read on the forward strand.
CACTTATATTGACTCCAGTAGATACATCTTAGCACTGCTAAAAATGCTTTCCCTACTTCCCTGTGTGTCTTTAGAACACTAGAGGATGAGCAGAGATCGAGTTCAGTCATCAAGACTGTAATAAGCAAAGAGAATTTGTTCAATGTTAACTTTACTAGACTACTCCTATGTGTTAACTTTTTCCCATTTCTGTTGAATTCCAATAAAGGGTAACTACACAGTAATACACAGAGCCATGGCGCTTATGATAATGAATATAGTCACATGGATAGAGTTCATTAGGAACCAGGCTCTGTTTCACTTAGCTATCACTGAGATAATAAAAATAGTGCCATTACTTAAGAAACTGAGAAGGAGTGAAGTATTTGATCCAAATGAGCACAGCCAAAATGTAAACAAGCAGCTTGGCTTTGGGCTCTAAGCTCTTAATCACTGCCTCCGAATGACAAATCACTTTCCAGAACCAGTACACCGATATATCACAGGAAGACAGTTGCAAAAGGGTCCTTAAATCTCCCTATTCCAGTTTCAGCAAAAAGAGTATTTACTAAGAACAGAAAGCTTATGATAGCTCCTAGACGACCAGAACACAAGGCTCAGAGACTTCATAACCAAAATGCCAGATCACATGAACGCTCCCTTCAGAAGCCACAGAGGCACCTCCGGAGTCCTGTTCAGAGATCTGAGGGTTCCTCCATTAGCACCACTTACATCTCCTCATCCCAAATGTAACTTTCAAGGAACAGATCCTACACACAAAGACATTTTTCCATTCAAATTCACCATTTGGGAAATGGAAGCAACTCAGAGGAACAGAACTTTTCAAGCATGTGTAAGGACTACAAAAATATAGAATAGGAAAGAAAAAAGTTCTACTTAGTAGCTCTGAATTTACCTCCAGCAAAGTTAATATGCAACTATTTAATGTAAATAAATGTAGTTCAGGTTATAATTTGAACTAGAAAAAACAAAAGGCTATATTGACATTACAGTTTTAAGTGCAGAAGAAAGCATACATATAAATGCAAGATCTAAAGGAGATGATACAACCTTTTTTTAAGGATTTAAACCCAACCAGAAAGCCATTGGTCACGTCTATAACATTCATGCCACTATTGCATCAACAGGCATTATCTTGCCATCCTGGTCATTTTGGCAGTTCACATATTCATAGCAGATAAGACCATTGATGACCCCCTTCTACTCCCAGCACCCCTGCATGGCACCTTCCAGTACTATAAGAGGTAGCTAGTGGGAGGAAGCTTCGTCTTCATTCCGACTACATTTCTCCACGTCCTGTGACAAATGTGTGTGGTGTCTTCAGCAACAGTGCCTTACCATTACCATTCCTGTTATCACTGTTCTGGTGGACAAACCAACCTGGCCAAGAACCCACGGTTGAGGAGCTCATAGGTTCCAGGAGAGAAACTGCTATTATTTTGCTAAATAGACACGGTATCAAGCTGCCTCTGAATTTATACCTTTACAGATAATCTAAGCTGCACATAAATTAGTGAAGCTGCCAAGCTTCATTGGACAAGTTTCTTTGTCCAGTGAATAGTAGTCAAACTCACAATGGGTCAAAATGCAGAGAATAAGAGATTGTGGAGTGTTCAGCTAGCTATGAATGGGACATCTCTATCATACCCACTCCCCATTTGGCTCACAGACCATCACAGAGAAAGGGACAGAAACACTATAAAAGCTAGAGGACAGGAAGAACACTAGTAGCTTTGGGTAAATATCTGTGTTCCATGACAAGTCTATTTACAGTCAACTCCCTTGTGTTTCTTTTTTTGTTTGCTTGTTTGTTTGTTGAAGGGCTGATTTAGTTTGGCGCTTGGCTGTTGTCAGTTGTTTTGAGAGAGGGCCTTATATAACCCAGGCCCGGGTTCAATTCCCTGTAAAAGAATGGCTGTGCTCCTTCTGGCTCTACCACTGCAGTGCTATGAATACAGGCATGGGTTTTTTTTGTAAATTTACTTAAATGTAGGCCCATAGACTACTGAAGTAAAATGTATAACTATGCTCTAGCTCTTACTGAAGAAATCTGTCATTGCTAAGAACTTTTCCCTACCACTCCTCCTAGGATAGAACTTTCTACCCTGGCTGTGTTGCTGTGAGCACTATCCACTGGACCCCATACTGGCATGCCTGTAAAAATCCTGCTTTGGTTTTCTTCCAATCTACTATACACCACTTAAAGAACAGAGATGGAGAAGGATTTAAGGCAGGTCTAATCACCCACCCTCTTTCCTCGAGTCCAATCTCTTCTACTGAAGAAAACTGGATTCCATCCATCTTGACCCAATATGTAACAGTAAAAAAATTTACCAGAAAATATACTTTGAATATCAACTCTTTCCATCAGAGAATATATACTGAAGTCAATTCTTAGTATAAACATAGAAAACCTAAAAGATTAAAACCAAGTGACATAATGATGGAAGAAATAAACAATGTACATTCTAAAGTTTTTCTCAAGTTTTATACACATAAAATTCTAGGCTCTTTTATTAACATTTCAATAGATTATGTCAAATGAAAATGAAAAAAAGGTACCTTTGCCCTAAGGCTAATTTATGGTATCACTAAATACAGCAGAATAAAAAGATTTTATTTCATCATAAATTCTTAAACCAAATAATCCTATTAAAAGCCCTCAGAAACAAAACAAAATGTTGAACTTCTTTGTCAGCCAACCAAAGCTTTCCCTAACTTTTGCATCAAGCATCCCTTCCCACAGTTCCCAAGAACTAACAAGAATGAGTATGGCTTTCTAAAAAAGATTCCAAAAAGCTTTTTTTCAGAAATAAAAAATAATAATACATTGATACAGTGCTTTATCATTCTATGTACATTATATTCTTATAGCAATGTTGGGTGTACCGAGATACAGTTAGAAAACCCTAGCAGCACACAACTAGAGTCTGCGGCTGAGGTGTCTACAGCTCAGTGCTGCGACCCCAGGTCCTGTGACTAGCTCCTTACAGCTCAGCTTCTGCTGTGACCTAGACAGACAGCAAGGTCCACACTCCTAACCATGAGTGAAGGGGGTTTATGCCCCACTCCTGCACTTTCTACACTGTCACTTCCTGCATTAATGGTTTCTCTAGATCCTTTCTTCCGGTATTACACTCAATTGAAACGCTGAAAGCACAAATGTCCTTAGAACAAAAATACACAAGATTCCCTGGGGAGTTCCAAAATGACAGCAGTAAGCTCGAAGTATACCACAATCATGCGATGACCTAGAAAGACAAATCAGAGGAAGGACAACCCATACCCCCAAAACAAAAAAGTTCTGGAGGATCCTAGAATGGACATTCAAGGAATTCAAGGATCTTTCTTCAGATGTTGGGATAGGAACTAGTACAACTGTTTCAAGAGCATGCAGTAGGGTGGGTTTGGCCTAAGAGTTTGTGAGGGCTGCTGGGATGCTTCAGTGAGTGAAGACTTCAATAAAGACTTCAGTGAGTAAAGACCTGAGTTCAATCCCATATTGGGGAAGAAGAGAACCAACTCCCATGGATTGTTCTCTGACCTTTATCTATACATGGTATAACTGGCCTCTGACCTCCACACATCGTATGTACAAGTGCATGTGCACATACACACACGCATTCTGCACACACACATGCACACACTATTGAAAAGGTTAAGAAAAAAACTTTAAAGAAATGAGTTTAGAAAACCCTTCAGACTTCTGATTTAGAGAGGCCATAAATAAGTCTGGGGCTGAATTTCACTTTCAAGTGTTTTTTCTTCATCTGTTCTTCCATGGGACACTTGGTCCTCAAAGCAAAATCTTTTCACTGTGTATCTGCCTTGCCCACGGTTAACCTCACAGTGATGCCACAATGAAGAACGGCCTTCCTCCTCTCTTTAACATTCACACAGCTTCAAAATAAACACACATCCTTTTTATGGGCAAACAAAGCAACAACTCAACTCCCAATCAGGGAATGAAGACTACATGGGAGCACAGAGCAGAAGCCACCACTAAAGAGCAGGTTCTGCTTTGACACAGAAGCCACGTGTATAGTATAAGCTTCCCAAACATAACACACTGTTCGCTGCCAGATAACTTTAAGGTCCAGAAGTTCTAACCACACCAAACAAAGGGGAGGAAAACCTACTATAAGCTGGCTTTTGCTGTTACTTGAGAAAATGACAATAGTATTACAACGTTCACAATAAGCAAATATCTATTTTAAAAAGATATCAGAGATTATTGAAAAGATTTTGAAGATGCTATGACCAGACTATGAATTCAGATGCTTTGAAATGAGCACTGTGAATGCGTCCCTCTATGTCAGTTAGTTACTTCACCTAAATTAAGATCTCTGTGAACAGTATCCAGAGAGATGATACAGGGGCCGAGGACAGCCACATCTGACTCTTAACTCGGTCAGAAATGCAAACCCGGGGAGAGACCTGAGGCCCAGCAAAGTGACACCCTCATAAAAGGCTGTACATTTCATAGCCACCAGCGTCTGGCTTTGAAACAGCTTAGAAAACGGTGGGAACCTGGGTGGGTCCAGCCACACTTCTATCTATATCCCAGAGATCCAGTCTGCTAAAATACAGGACATGTCCCTCAGTAATTCAACAAATGCTTATCAAATGCCTGTTTGCTGAAAAACTCTATGTGCTGAAGAGTAGACCTGTGTGAGTTTGCGCATGTGTGTGCACGTGTGTTTGCATGCATGTGTGTGCATGCGTGTGTGTGTGTGTGTGTGTGTGTGTGTGTGTGTGTGTAAATTGGGAGTCAGCCTGCCCAAGAGTTTTATCTTCAAACTGTACTATGGGTTGAGGGTGTGGATCGCCTGCCTAGCACATGCAAGGGCCTCAGTTCAGTCCTCAGAAATGAGGAAAAAAATGAGAAAGCATTATATCTGCTAAGTATCGCCGTATGTCAGAACTAAAGGATCCCCTTCCATCTGTGCTAGTAGTTGTGGTCTGTGAGAACAGAAGCTGTATACATTTCTAAGAAGAAATAAGCAACACCCCATCCCCCAAACAACTCCTGCTATCTTCATAGCAAGTTCTTTTAAATGTGAAAAGGGGTCTTGCTACACAGTGGAATGCAGATAATGTGGACAGCAAACATCTACAGGCCTGAGCTAGAAGCATTTTGACTCTTATAACCTTGACCCTAAATTTAGTCTAAAACTTCTATACATTTTTAGTGGCATGTGAAACAGATGATGCTGTAACAGGAGAAAATGGTAGCATTTAAAATTCATAGTATCACAAAACCATTACTTTTCCCTCTGGGCCCTTTGAACTTTAATAACATCTGACCTGGTTGGCCAATAAGTTCTAAAAGCAGACAGAGGAAAATTGCCAATATTAGGTACTGCTGATGATTTCTCATTTAGAAAGACGTTACGAGTCCTGTTAAAAACAGGTCACCAATTTTGTGGACATTTAATTTCTTGAGAGGGTGGCCATATAAGAAGGCAGATATCTTTGTCTAACACAAAACCTAACTAAGATCTAGCCTCCATATGTTCTTACTATCCCCATAAATAAAGTATCAGCAAGTGCACGCCCCACCCCCAGAGTTATATATGCCTCGATCCAAGATTAAGTGTGGTTAAAAATAGCAAGTATGAAAGAAAGCTATTCTTTCTTTCTCTAAATAGCACAAAAGCCAATACCATGTTAGCCATCCAGAGGAGATGATATACTATGATATACAAACGCAGCCAGAAACGGAGCCTGGGTAACCACGCATTCATACTGTTTGTATTACACAGTCCAAACGATTAATAAAAGCACAACTTCAGTCTACCTTGCTTAATAACTTAGAAGAAGCAAAATGACATCAGGAGCAAGAAATTAGATGCTTCTTCACAATACAGTTCCAAGTGGCCTTCCACATGCCCCTCTTATTTTCATCATGAAATTCTACTTGGGCTCTGAGGCTGTTGTCCCCTGCTTTGTCTGTAATGCAAAGGCCTGCTTCCCAACTGAAAGTTTGCCACGTTACCTCAACATAAACTGTGAACTGTGCTTATAAATGACACTGCAGCGTATCTTGCTCTTTGAGCCACCTGAGCTCAGCCAGGGAAGGCCCAGGTGCACACCCCGCTCAGAAAAGTCACATTTCTAAAGTGAGACAGAAGGCTGCTGAACTGTGGCACTGAAGGAGAAGTAGCCACCTAAATAACTTCTGTCCCAGCATCTGCAGAAAGCTTCCTTTCGGGGCTCTGGGAGAATGCCAGCCTCCAGACTGGCAGGGCATCAGCCTGGCACTAAACCCTTCTTGAAAATTTTCACATAACCCTTGTGATCTTCAGTGTATCTGCACATAAAAGAAGGAACACATTCTTCACACATGAGACAAATGAGAACTCTAAGAGAGAAAGTGACTTGCCCAGATCCCTGGCTTTAACACTGCAGTAAAACTGAGGCCAGGGTCAGACCTCCTGGCTTTTCCATAGACTAGAACATGTGGCCTGGGACAGGGATGGGACTCTACCCCCTGCTCCCTGGCAGGGTCCTTTTAACCACATGTGATGGCTCATACTTGTAAAACAGTGAAACTCGGTGCTGGTTCTCTCCTCTCAAGTTGATGAGCCCTGGTTCTGTACAGTTACAATTATTTTTCAAGATCATGCTTTTTTTTGATCTGCATTTCTTTAATTTTAACAAATTAGTAACAACTCATATCAAAATAACATTTAGTTTAGATGACATGATCAAGATATATTGATATACATAATCTTAAGACAAAATTTAAAAATATTAAAACATGTCTAACCTTTTAAATTATAGTCAAGAAATTGCTTGCCGGGTAAATAGTTAACATATTATCTAAAAGTAAAAAACATTTATAAAACCAGTATGCTAAATAACAAAAATTTCACTTAAGTGGAGTAGCACACACCTTTAATCCTAGCACTTGGGAGGCAGAAGCAAGCCCATCTCTGTGAGTTTGAGGCCAGCCTTATCTACACAGTGAGCTCCAGGACAGCCAAGACTACACAGAGAAACGCTGTCTCAAAAAATGAAACTAATAATAATAATAATATAATAAAACTTCAAACAACAATAATGTTTTCTATAGAGGAAGATTCCAGATACTTTACAGTAAGGTCTGTGTCTCCCTTCTAGAAGTACTAGCATTCGGGGCAGATAACTCAAGAACTCTATCAAGGAAAAAATGGAGGAAACAACAGAGTAGGAGAAAACACTCAAGGGGTCCATATGAGGCACAGGCAAAGCAGCTCTGCAACTAAACAATTAGCATATAAAAAAAGTCCAACATCATTCATTAGTCATGTAGCAAACAGAAACTCAATCCACCCTGAGATACTGCTCCTCACCCTGCAAAAGACAGACGATACGTCAGCGTGCGGGTGCTGGGAACCAACACCCTCATACATTACCGGGAGGGGCACAGCACAGCCACTATAGAAAATGGTTTGACAGGTCCTCAAAATGTTAAGAAGATCTACTTCAAAGTATCTACCCGGGAAATACAAACACATTCACCACACACACACCACAAAAAATAAGCAAACATATACACTGTTTACAGATGCATTATTCACAATAGTCTGAAGCAAGAAGCAACAAGATATCTGCAAAATGATGAACGGACAAACAAAACCTGCTATATTCATCCAACTAACTGTTTTTCAATAAAAGCAAACCGCAACAGTGTGAATGAATCTCAGCAACATTGCACTGTGTGGAAGAAGTGCTGTGGGACACCGCTCCCACGCCAGATCCGAACAGGTAGTTCTAGGCACACAAACAGGAATTAGGGCCTGCACCGGGGTGAGCGAAAGTGCCTATCAGGTTTCTTTACGGGGCGATGAAAATTCCCTGATTAGATAATAGTGATGGTTCTACAGGTTTGTAAGAACACTGCAAAGCCAACAAATTATACACATTCGGGGTGTGCAGGAAAGAGTGTGTGTTCCTGTGTGCAGGGGCATATGTGTGCAGGTGAGTGTGTACAAGTAGACACGTGTGTGTAGGGGCTGCAGGACTGCCTCAGGTGCCATTTCATGAGAGCTGCCCACCTTGCTTATGTGACGTGGTCTCTCACTTGTATTTAGGGCTCAGTTATTTGGCTAGGCTGACTAGCCAGAGAACATCAGTATGTGCCTATTTTCACCTCCTCAGCACCAGGACTGCCAGCATCGCCACACCTGATGCATGGGCAGCAAGCACCCTACTCGCTGGGCACCGCGCTCCGAGAGCAGTTGTAGACAGTATGGGAATCACATCTGCATAAGAAAAATTCCACTCAGAAGAGGAATAAATCTTCATACTACTATAACAAAGTTAAATTCCATTTCGAAAGAAGGAAGATAAGGGAAGAGAGAGGGAAAGAGTCAGAGAAGCAAGGTGTGGTGGGACACTCTTAATCTCAACACTCAGGAGGCAGATGTAGGCAGATCTCTGAGTGATCTGAGTGAGTTCCAGTCCAGCCTGATCTACATAGGAAGTTCCAGGACAGCCAGGGCTATACAGTGAGACTTAGACTCAAAACTAAAAATGAAACATAAAAACACCTTACCTGCAAATAAAATAAAAACAAAAAGAATGAGAGAAGACTAATTCAGCTCAAAGAAGCTGCCTGTGATCCACTGGCCCCTTTTTTACCCAGAGAAATAAAGATCCAGATGGAATTTACTGCTATATACACTGGGTCACATGTAGTAAGACATTTCGTGACACATACTGGACCCCTCCTCCATTGCTGAGAGAATGTAAACTTGTACAGCCGCTTTGGAAATTAATCTGCCGTTTTCTCAGACAATTAGGAATAGTGCTTCCTCAAGATCCAGCTATACCACTCCTAGGCATATATCCAAAAGATGCTCAAGTATACAACAAGGACATCTGATCAACCATTTTTGTACTAGCTTTATTCGTAATAGTCAGAAGCTGAAAACAACCCAGATGCCCCTCAGTTGAAGAATGGATACAGAAATTGTGGTACATTTACACAATGGTATACTACTCTGCAATTAAAAACAAGAAAACCTTTTCAACAAAGAATGTCCTTTAGTGAATTTGCTCTTCTCCACAGCTAACTTTAAATATTGTGAAATCACATCTTTATATTCTCCTATGAAGTACATCATTAATTTTCCCCAGGTTGAGGAAAATCAACCAGGTTGAGGTATCACCTACCCACCAGACACAATCCTGGCCATACTTTCCAGCCACTACTGACAGAATGGAGACAAACAGAAGATCTTTCCAGTTCACTGTCAATGGGTACTAAGCACAACTGCACCTGTTACTAAGAATTTCTAGTAATACTTATGTTATACAACATAGTTTATACAGCCTTGAGAATAAGAACCACAAAAATACCTGCTATCACCAGGATCACAAATTAACCAAGAAACTGCCACCAAAACATCAGCAGAGTTAAGAAATCATCTCCTGCCTTGAAACCATACTCAAAAGGCTGTGACTCCCAACCTGCTTCAGTTAATCCCTAGACAGGTAAGCAACTTTACTTACAATAAATTAACCACCCCCCTAATTGCACAAAAAGGCCTTGCTGGTAATTGACAGGAACACAACTACACAGGAGTATGCCCTTTGGGAAAGCAAAATCTACATTATACCCTAGAGCTTAAGGTAATCATTACTCCTATAAACAGATTTTAATGCACTAAAAAAGATTGGAAAAAAATTTCAGTATGTGTTAGGAAGCTGCTTGTGAAACAAAACCAATCATACTTAGGGGTATACAAAGATACCAAGAAGGGAAATTAAATTATCTAAGGCTGGTCTCACACAGAATCTTTATTACCTTAATCCTAGATGGCTTATTTTGGATGATTTTCAACCAAGTCATGAAAAGCAACTTCTGTTAAGTGCTGAAGTCAGTCCTGGGGTTACTTCATAGGGCCCTAGATGCTTCATAGCTACCTTTTTTCATGTACTCACCTACAGCACTTGCTCTTTATTCAGGAGCCAGTTTTCCTGTTTGCCCAGGGACCCATAGGAGAGGACACAAATGTCATTTCTCTGTTCTTAGCAATCTCAAAGAGTGGTCAAATTTATGCAAACATGGAAGTCATATATTCAATTATCATCTAAGCCAAAAAGCGTGTGTGCACTTTTTCATAGGAAACAGCAAAAACTGGCTAAAGGTGAGAGGGCTACCTCATGCCTGAGCACTTGCCTGGCATACAGGGAGCCTGGGGCTGGATCCTCAGCAACAGACACACCAGTAAACAAACAAGTAAATACAACCCAGAAATTACCCAGAAGCTGCTATACCTAAAACAGTGGAAATGGAAACAGAAATACCCAAGCTCACATAAGGTATAATTATAAATACATAAAATATACGTGTGCAATATACTATGTATTTATAGACAAGATAATGTCTAATAGTGTCCATGTGTAACATGCTTTGGGAAAAGCAGCATCAAGGTTATCTGCTCTGACCTCATGTCTGCAGAAAGAGAGGAGGGTGAGGGAATTGCGGAACTGGGTTAGATAAGAGTCGGTCAAAAAAAGAAAACAGAGCAAAACCAAAGAACCCCACCCGGTGTACTTGTCTGTAAGCAAGCTAAGGAAGCAAGGATTCGCTGTGGTCAAATTCCCACTTCTATAATCAAGTCTTATCGCAGGAGCCCTGGAAAAAGAGTGCATCTGTCATGTTAATGACTTCAAACCAATAGCTGAACTTCTAGGTGTACATGAAAACTTGAAAGCACTTCACAACTCCTTGTGGGTATAATTAGCCTGTTGCAATTGTTGGCAATTCTCATCCTGGGACTTTAAAAGGTCACTCTGCTCTCTAAGATACCAAATTTGGAGTCCCTCTCCCTTCTGGGAAGATTAAGCACACCCTACAATTAGTATCCCCTGCCTGCACCTGTTGCAAAGCTTCTTTCTTCAGTGATGAAAATGGGGGCAGTCAACAACATTCTAAATTCTTGAGGGATTATTCCAGGACTTGGAAAGCAGGCAACGAACAAGTATGATGTCAGCTGTTGAGGTGATTGATGGTGGTCACACTGACCACACACAGAAGCCATGGCCTCTCCACGTGCAATCTCTGCAAACACGGCCACTCAACTGACTCCTTCCACCACATAAGCAGTCCAACGTGCAATGCTGCTCTTTAACAAAACTAAGCTTTTCATGATCTAGCTGATTTTCTACAAGAACACAGAGAATTGTAGATCAAAAAAATTATTTAGATTCAACTGATAAAACAGCATTACTGATTTATCTAAATTATGGTACGACTTGCTAACAGTCTTACATGGAGGAAAATGTTTCCAGTTTATGCTTGTAGCTCAGAGCTAGATAATTTTCTAATCTATTAATCCTAATACATGGTACACTTCCCATAAATTAACAATGACAGTAATTTTATTGTTATATGGGAAAATAGCACTGTAAATATTTAAAAGATATAGTTTTAAATGGAGGTACATTGAAGAAAAGGAAATTAATTTTAAAAATCCAATGTGTAAATTTTGAGAAATTTTTATTTAAGTTGTCAGTAAACATATTTGTTGCCTTAAAAATAAAACTATAAATTCCATTTCCTCCTCTGCCACCTTTTTTTCCTTCCTTCCTTCCTTTCTTTGTCATTACCAAGCACTGGGCTCAGAATTCCCCATTCTCTCTGAGCCATGTGAATCATGAATAACATCGGAACACCTCTTTGGCAGCTAATACACCCGGCTACTAAATCACACTTTCCTAAATGAATGGTTATCTTTATTTACTACTTGATAAATTTCCCAGGCAAAGCCTCTTATTATCCACCATAGTACATAACAAACTATCATAGGTGGTTCACCCAACATTTAAAGTTTTTTTTTCAAATATATTTGAAATTTTATAACAGTTTTTAAAACATTTTTCAGCAGCGTTAACTTCATTTGTGCTAATTAGTCTACTTTCTTCTGTGTATTAAATTATATGTAGGAATATATTTAAAAGATCAACTAAAGTGACAATATAAAGGTTAAATTAGTGAGACTTTCAAAATCAGCATCTCAACTAGAAAAAAGCTAGCAGGGGAATTGATTAGATCATTAGCAACACTCTCCAAAATACATTTATTTTTAAAAATATGTTATTTAATTATGAAGTCGCCATTATTTTTTAGGCCTGCTGTTGGGGCTATATAGTAATCCAATTTTGAAAACTATGAATTATATTTAAATTTATTATTTACAAGCAATTAATTATAAAAAACAGCCAGGTGGCTTTCATTACATAAATTACTGCTAATGACAGAGACCTCATGCTGCTGCTGTATTTAGCATTTGCATGTGTCACATGCAGAACTACCCTCTTCAGGGTAGAACTGGAGCACAAAGGCAAGACACCTAAGTTCAGATTACACCCCAACTAATTGTCTGCTGCCCAGAAATTCTGAAGGTTTCATCATTTGCTACAGGGAACTTACACTGCAATAACATTTTGGTTGAAGGGCTTTAAAATCAGATACAGAACTGCTGAGCATTAAATAGTATTTAACTGTACTGAGAGCTACTTATAAGTTGTCTCTATGGTTTAAATATCACGAAAAACATGTTTCATCAGTTTGCATCCAGCACAGTATGGGATGGCTAATGTCTCCCAAATGCAGGGCTGCTGCTTAGTTGGAGGTGGTCAGCAGGGGAGACTTACTCATTTGAAATTTTTATTTTTTCTTTATTTTTTTACTGTCATGTGTATACATACACACTATATGCTCTGAGAATAGCATTAGGGCCTTTCTTCCCCCCGACAAGAACTGTGCTAAGAAAGAAACGGACTCTCTTTTCAGGGGTCTGTTTCCCCTTCCATTTTGCAGTTCTTCCAGGTAGATAAGGACCTCTTGTGAACAGAATAAGAACTGGACCTCTTCACTTCACTCCGAGATAAACCATGAGTTTTGTTGATGTGACAGAGTAACTTCACACTGTTCTTAAATAAATGCAATTCTTGGGCAAAAGTAAAGTCCACATAAAGGAATAAAAATTTAAAAAATATGCAATGGGAGAGCTCCACCTGATTATCCCCTCTATGTCAAACCCCTGCCCCCAACAACCCAAACAACAAAAGCTCCATGAAAAAGCTTCTCCAACTGCAGGATGAAATTCTTGAGTTACTAAAGTATTCGTTTCTATATAAATAAAAGTTTCAACAGTGTAACAGAAAATCCTATTCTGATTTACTTCTCTGATACTCAGGGAACGGCTGTCTTGCAAATATTTATGTAACCCTTCCCTTCCTTCCTCCTCAGGGTCTGCTATTCACCCCTAGAGATGAGGGTGAAGGAGCAAGTAGGAGAAGATGTGTCTCCAGGGTCTGCCCAGTTCATCTTTGCTTTAAGAGCACAGAGAAAAGGGAGAGGGGCCAAAACAAAAGTTGATAATTGAGGGAAAAAAGAAGGCTAACTTTCTCAGGATAACTTTCTCAGCCAGCAGACAAGAACTGATGTACTCAAACGCTTTCAGTCTTTATGGAAGGGGAGTGAACTTGTAAGTTCATCACACACAGTGCTGCCTCTGCCCAGGAACAGCTCCTCTGTTCAGACACTTACAAGGCAGGCAAGACGAGACGGCAGCCTCAGTACCAAGAAGCTGGGGCTGGGAAGACGGCTCTAGATATAAAAGAAGCATCAAGATCTGGGTTCTTTCTGGGGCAACCATGGACAAGGCAGGCCTGGTGTGCCTGTGGTCCAGCACTGGACAGACATAAAGAGGATCTTGAAGGCTCATTGGCCAGATGGTCGTGCTGAACTGATGAGCTCTAGGTTCAATGAAAGATCTCAAAAAGTAACATAGGCTGAAGAAAACACACAACATCGACCGCTGGCCTCGACATATATATACACACACCTCCACACCTCCACACCCACACAGTCATGTACATAAACACCTACAAATGAATACATAATAAAACTAAAACTAAAAAAAAAAGCTAATTTCTGAGTCATATCGCATCTTGCACCAAATACAAAGTGTTCATCAAGCCTAGAAACATAGACAAGTACAATAGAGGGTTGATACAAAGAAAACTGGTTTTGGCTCCGGCCTGTAATATAAGGGCACCTGATGATAATCACCAACCTGATTAATCAAACCTAACGATGGTTATCTGTTTCCAAATGCTAACTCCATTTTCAAAGTGCCAAACTTTGTCACCCCTGAAAATATGCAAAAGATTGCACCATGGGCATTTTAGCCAAAATCAGAATGTGTTTTCAGGAAAAATCAACACTCACTCAAAACTCACTCAAAAACTTTTTAAAACAGAATCATCTCTTGACAACACACAGGAGAAAACTCCCATTATCTGAGGACATCATCAGAGGTAAGCGGAGGGCAACTCAGGAGCTAAGAGCTTTGGGGAGCCAGGGCCTGCCCCTTAGCGGAACTCTCAGTCCACCACTGGAGTGCTTGCTGAGACTCACTCCCCTGAGTACACAAGCTGAAGAACTGCCGGAGCTCAAAGTCAGTCTTCCTCAAACTCGTACACAGCCATTTTCAACACAAAGCAAGATTATCCATGTCTCTCTAACCTCAAGTAGGAAAATTAGTTTCATCGGTATAAACAGAACACCCTTGGGCTGCATGTGGCTGAGAACCTGGGTGTTTTGCTGAATGCTGCAAATTAACAACTCAAGGGCTGCTCCAAGCAGTCACACTCATGAAAGCTTTTCTCCTCTGGTGAGCCCTGCTGTCTGGTTTATGATGCTGGAAGGAGTACAGGGTAGAGTTCATCCATAACACATGCCAAGCAGGACACAAGGACTTCACTTAGCAGGCTAGGATTTCCAGAGAAGGCCAAAACCAAGTACCTAAAATAGATGGTTAGAATGAGGAAGCTGAAACCTTTCTTCTGCTTGGGAAACTGCCATATTTGGAACACGGTGGCAGGGTAAGATTACTAAAGGAGAGGTCACCAGAAAACACAGTGTGTGACTTTCATGGACACACTGTCTCATGAATGCTCGGCTGTGAATCATCTGAAGGAAAAGCTCACTGAGTTTGAAGAGCAGAAGGCAGATCATTCTAGAAGGTGCAGGTTTACAGATATACCCATGCCATAGATCAAAGCTGTACCATTTTGACATGGTCAGGATCAGTGGGTTTTGCACTTGACTCATTGGAATCCTGTAATCCACCTGCCTAAAATCATCAAATGAAAATGACAAAGACCAAAAAAAAAAAAAAAAAAAATCACTAAGCACAAATCTGTGTGGATTCCTGCTAAAAAGTTATACATAAAGATCCCACCCTTCTATCTTACCCCCACCTCAGGGGGCAAGGCATTCACACAGGACACCTGATGTCAAGCCATAATGAGATCCCAATTAGTAACATCAGTCATGGTCTAAAGAGAAACCACCCTTCCTACCTCCAGACATTACCAACGCCCAGTCTAAGTTAATGCTGCAAAGACTTCTCTGATCCTCCATTGGAACAGCACAGAAATAACAAGATAAAATGGCTTCAAACCACATGAAGGAAATCTGTTTACTACTCCTAAAGAATAAAAGCCAATACCTAAATTGGAAGTAACCACTGAAATGTAGGGGAGTGGGGAGACAACAGACTGAAAACTCTACCTACAAATGTTACAAGACCAGGATTTCTTCAGGCCAATTTCTTTTATCCACATTCGTATCAGAGTTTTACAAACTTCCGAAAACTACATCTAGGTGGCAACCACAGACATCAAAGGCCAGCTTGGTAGCTGCGGATGGGAGCACGGGAAGAATCATGTGGGCACGTGGCTTTTTTCTTCTTTCTTTTTAAGATAACCTTCAAACCAAAGTAGTAAGTTGCAAATTTCAACAAAACCAAACCCTAAACAAAAATTTAACTGAAAAGCTCCATTCTGCTCATTTATAATGTGTTACCTGGAAGAAAAGCAGAAGGTCTCTCTAGCCACCTAATCACCATATCAATGACACATGCCACAAGAGAGAAGCACTAGTTTATTTGATTGATCATGGTAGATAAACTCCAAATAACAGAGAAATTAACAAATGCTTGACATTTGCTCAACATCCATTATTCTGACACTGCTTTCAGACTTTCAAAGCCTGGGAGTATGCTTAATCAACATTCATATTCCCTCGTGAGCTACAGGCACCATATTGCACCCCGCCTTCATACTGATGAAAACTGCATATTGGCCATTTCCAAAATGTTCTGGGACTCCACAAAGGGCCCCTTGCCTCTCTTGTTCCTGCTCTGCAGTTTTCTTTTAAACACTTCCAAGATAAAAGCATCTGCCAGTTTTTCTCTCCAGGGATGTATGCAAAATGAACTTAACAGTTTTAAGGCAGGAATAACCCTCACATCTAAATTCATTCATAGGACAGAAAAGGGCCTACGAGGCCTCTCCAGGGACAAAACCCTGTAGAAATTCTCCCCACACACAACAGTGGGAGCTTTATAAAATCTACGTCCAGACAATTTCCAATTCAAATGCCCAACATAGCATGACCTTTGTCAGATCTCCGAGCCCAAGATGCACCCATGATTTTTTATTCTAACCAGCACAGACATTAGACAGGACACTGTGGCTAAGCAGGAGGTTCAATATTTGCATGCTCTTCTATTGTGAAAATGTAACAGTGACAGCAGGGTGTCAAATTCTTTTCCCTCTAGAACTTTAACTCCATAGGAGAGGCATGGCTGACAGATGACTCCCCAACATCTGTGTTATGTACACGGCACAGCTGAGGAGCCCTGGCTCACTGTCAGAGCATCACGGAGATGACCTGCACTTTGCTGATGCCTTCTTATTAGCCCTGCCCTTCCCTCCCCAAATGTAGAAATATCTATAATGCAAATTGTGTGGTTTTAAACAAAATACAAAAATGGCAACGCAGATGAACATAATTTATAGTCATTAAGCTGTTCATGTAGCAGCTCAACATATGTTGTATAAATGTTCTGTACCAAATAATTTATCACATCTGACATAGTGTACATCATATTGTTTTATTTAATATACTTACTAACATTTCATAGATGGAGCATTGCTTCTGAAAGTGAAGAGAACGCACAGAAAACATTTACTCACCTCCCAAGATTTATTTTGATTAGCCTTACAGTTACACAACAAAAAACAACTCACAAAATTACAGTGCAAAGTTTTCCACAGCCATTGTTCCTCATGCTAAAATATAACACATGCACCTACATCTGTGGTCTCTTTCATTTTGTTTAGGGCCAAGAACATTGGACTAAATCCTAATGGCCTACTGAATATATTTGTATTGTAAAACAGGACTTAAATATTCCAACCCCTGAGTGGTTTCAACTTAAGAAACAACCTCAGAAACACTAGTAAGTTCTTTGTATGCCACGACATAGAATTGCAGTGGCCAACAGGAACAAACCCACTTCTAAGTCATCTCCTCAAAAGGGGCTATTAAAACAAATGAGCACTGGCCATATCTGAAAGTTAGTAAGAATTCACCTAAGACATGGAGGGACACAATACAGACACAATACAATCCTAGGTACTAAAGAGAAGAGCTGGAAAATAAAATTACCGTAAATACAGCCTTATCCAAAGGAATTCACAATCCACTGAATAGGATGCAAAAGAGTTGAATGTATAAGTTCTATATGGATAGGGAAAGCTAATTATATAACTGTTTAAGAAAAGAAACTCTTCGTAGATCTACTGTAATATTACAACAAAAGGGAATGGAAAGGGGAAAGGGTGGGGAGGTGAGGAGAGGAAGGAAAATGGAGGTGCCCAAGGAAGAAAAGAAATGAGAAATGGTATTTTAAACTTTTTCTATGTAGATAGGTCTTCTAGGTAAAGGACAGAGAACCAAACAGGTGGCACAAGCTTTAATGAAAGTACTCAAGAGGTTGAAGCAGGAGGATCATAAGTTCAAGGCCAACCCAGTGTACTAAGGAAAACTGCCTAAAACAGTCACACATGAAATTTTAAAAATACATATTTTTTAAAGAGAGAAATGAATGGGAAAGTTAGTAAGGCTTTAGAAAAAAGTGAATGTTTGTTGACTTTGATCATTTTTGAGTGAACTCCTAAAAAGGTTATCTTGCAGTGGAAATGAGGCAAGCAAACACAAGCAAGAAAGTACCTTTACAAAAATTGGGGTTTATTGCCATTTGTGAGTGAGAAATGCCAACTCTTCCAAGGCATCCAGAAAAAATAAGCCCACCACAGTAATACAGCTGGGATCCAAAGGAACTCTGTCTGTTTGAAGACAGACACTGCAGTTCAGAAGCGGTGCTAAGGCGCCCAAGATCTCCACCTCTCTGCCCTGTGATGGGAGAGCTGACAGTCAGTGAGGAACTTCCTGTGGAGCCCTATAATACCATACTGCAAGTCAGGGGGCAGAGTGGCTTCCCATGATGACAGGGCACTGTAAAAGAACACGAGGCTGTCATGCCGGATCCTCAGAGGAGAAAGATAGAGCTGTGAAGTCAAAAAGAGTTCAACACAGAAACCAGCAAGTTCCCATCCCCAGGCTGCAAATGGGAAAATAACCTACTCTAAGGGATGGTGACAATGGCACCTGCAGAACACTGAGTTAAGAAGAGTTAACCTTTGCGGTTTGGGATCAGGGCAAAATGCTTGGCCCATGTGCACGGCTGGGTATGAAGTTGAGCTCTAGCATCGGCAGCCTCGAGAGCTGGGATGAAGGCAGAGGTTGTGCACTAACACACAAAGTGAGAGTTCGGTGAGAGCACTGAAGAAAGGGGTTTTGAATGCTGCATGCGCTTGCTGGGTCCCCTATCATCACCACAACTCTGGCATTTTATTTCAATACAAGAAATATATTTTACCTTTCTGAGATTATTTTCTGGTCACAAGCCAACCATTGTGAACCTTGCAGTGAATCGCTGTATAGAGCACTTTAAAGGGATAAACAATTATAAAAATAACTTTGTCACAAGCACATACATTTTACTTTATTTAGTGATGTAATAAGCTTAGGGGCATATATCAGGTCCAAAACGGTCTTGGTCATTAATTTAAGCAATAAATCACAGGTCTTGCCAACAATGACGGCAAACAGATGCTAACAAGGAAATGTATTATTTAATATTGCCATGTGTTATAAAAATGTAAGTGTGTTTAAGACATGTCTTAAATTTTTATAATAATATGCATTTAATACATTACTGTTTTGACACATGTGGGAGTCAGATTTATAGATCCCATTCCTGAGCTGCTGCTTCTGCGAACACCAGACCATATTCTCCTGTGCTTTTTCAAGAGGGGAAACCTTTAAAGTGGCCACTTGCAACCATCCAGAATTGGTTGTCTTGCTGTTTTGTAGTAAATAATGTCATCAAATGAGACTGATTAGGGACTGAATCTATACTTTGCCTAATCAGAAAAATAGAACATATTAAAATTAGAATTTTTAAAGAAACATCACAGTATAAGAAAGTAGAACACTAATTTTTCTCACTCGTTTTGAACTGTTTTTACATGATAGCAAACAAAAAATTCTGATTAACAGGTTAACAAGTAATGTTCAATATTCCATCATGAAAAAAAATATTCCATCATGTACAATAAACAAACTAAAAAAAACAAAAAAAAAAAACCTTACTTTTATATCTTTAGGTAAGAACCCAAAATACTATACAATAATGTCTAAAAACACAACATAAACAAAAAAAAGGTGAATCTCCCTACCCACAGATTTGACAAACCACGCCATCATGGCATGGCCTTTGTACTGTTTCCTTCCAAAGCCATAGCTTTATATTACATCCCTTTCCCAGTAAGTTGAACGTTCCCACACAAAGAGCTTCTAAGGACAGTTGGAGGCTAAAAAATTCACCCAAAATCTACAGTTTTCTTCCTTTCTTTCTTTTCTTCTTTATTTTTTAAATGATGTTTTATGCCAACAAGATGGCCATTCTGATAAAAAAGCAAATTTCTGTATGTGTGCATGTTATTTTATTTGCACCCCCTTTCAATCAGGTGCTCGCATGAGCTTCCCCCAGTGGTACAGGGAAGAGCCCGAGCTTTCGAACACTCGAGGAAGCGGTGCTTGGAGTATGGAAACTAAATTTTCTTCATTAAATCTACTCAAGCAGATATTAAAAATGCATTTAATAGACTGGTGATGGTCGGTGGGCACCGCTGACTGTGACAGGCCAGTTACTGATGATGTGCCGTCAGATGGCCTTCTCAGCAGGCGCCTGGGTCTCAGGCTGCTGAAGGACAGCAATATCTTCCCCTGTGTGTAAGCTCTATTCATCTCCCAAGTATTTACGAAATCACAGGCCTCTGCGCACACAGCCCACATTTCGGCGTATGCTAACAAATGATGGATGGCCTCGTCAATGTGTTATGTCCTGAAAGCATGGTTTCCTGCCATCCTGATCATCAAACCCCAGTGCTTCAGAGCTGATCAGTCCTGGGGAATAGATTTTGCAGGCTCGATTAAAAAGGGAGAAGTTCTTTCCATGTGGGCCTCTGACACTCTTCTCAACTATTTGTTGTTCCAACCAATTATTCGAGCAGAATATTCAATAGGTGTGCAGACACTGTAACACCAGAGGCTCTTCCTAATGTTTGATAGGCTATCCTTTTATTTATGACAATGCAGTCAAGGCATCTGGTAGTGAAGGGTTTAACAGTGAAATTTACGTTTTAAAGTAATCTTCCTTCTAGGTACAGCAGGCAAAGACCATAAAAATATTTTATATTATCACATCATACTATATTATATTATAATGCAAGTGGATTAGCCAACGCACTTCAAAGGAAATTCCAGGGGGTGGGGGGACCAACCTCTAAATCACAAGAGCCTTTTAAAACAATAACTCACATGAGTCCTCTTAATTACAATCTATATAAAGGCATACACCACTTAAAATTCTTCTGACAGTTCTAACGCTCAGTGACAAAGGTTCAACTTGTCAAAGGGAGAAAAAAACTTATAAAACATATATTTTCAGTTCCAAGCTTATATATGTCAGCTATTTGTCCTAAGAGCCATAGAACGTTTTTATTTTTAGCTATATAGCTAGTTTATCTGTGAAAGAAACACTATCATGCTCATACCTTTCACTCAGAAATAACCTATGCAAAACCAGAAGAACTTAACACAACTAAAGAGAAAGCAGAGCTCTGAAGAAACAGGGTGCTATTTAATAGCCAAATAGTGTGCTATAGAAAAGCTTCTATCTATGCTTTCAATTTTTAATTTTTTTAAAATAACAGTGTGAGGGTCCCCCTTAGCCAACAGCTAAGCAGGCTGAGAAGCCCCTCCCTGCAGCATAGGCCCCACCATGCCCTGCCATTCACCTCAACCTTAACCTTGAGATTAAGCTTGCTTTTATTGTGCGCAAAGGTCACCTATATTAGGTCAAAATTCAAAGTCCCTTGTCAGAAAAAGCTGATATATTCCAACCTCTCCTATTCTATGCATCAAATTTTTCATGGTAAAGTCATACTGAGTAGACAGTTTATTCAGCAATTTATTGTGCCACTGTAATACAGTACGGAATACAATTGTCTAAAAAGCTATCGCATGAATAAAATATTTTTCATGACAATGTGCCAAATCTAGACTCCCTATGCACCTCCAGCAGAAATAAAGCTACCCAAAGTCTTAACACTTCAGAAGAGACAGGTGGCAAATAAGAGTCCCCAGACAGAGAATATTGAGCATAATTATGGCTTACTTCTGCAAACTTGGGCTGCAGGCAACATTTTGTCAATGTCATTCAAGTTTTTAAATATTGTTTTTGCAAAGGGACAAAGATCTTTAAAGCTATTTTAACACTTTTATTTAAGCCAGTTGAACTGAAGTAGATCTAACTCTGAGAGCTTCTCTTGTGACCTAGAATGGAGCTATGGAATCTGTGATGGAGTAGAAAAGGAAGAGGGGTAAGGTCTTGCCCAAGTCATATCAATCAGCTGTGAAATAAAAGAAATTAAAGGTTATCTTCAAAGGCAGCATTCTAGGACACAACGCATTAATACAAGCAAAGACTTAAGGAGTAATAATCTAGTTTGTTTATAAACTTTATGCAACTCTGTATTTTCCACTGGTCTTACACGGCATTGTCACACCAGTACTAGTATGACAACTGGCTGTAACTCATTGGAAACACATTCTTCAAAGCTGATCAATGCCTGTATTAAACACTGGAACCAAAGTCCACACTCAGGTGATGACAGCGTGCACCATGTCCTGAAGACGTACACCTAAGCACAGTCTTTGGGTTCCAGCTGCTTCCTGAGAAGCAGAACTCGGCATCCACAGGGGTTCTCAGTCAACATACCAATAAAGCACAAATCATCTTCCTGTCAAATTGAGAAGGACACACTCACTAGGGCAGCAGTTGAGAACCCATGAATCTTGACCCCTATGAGGGTTGCATATCAGATACTCTGCACAACAGATATGTACAATTCAAAACAGTAGCAAAATTACAGTTATATAGTAGCAACAAAATAATTTTATGATCCCACCACAACATGACTAACTGTATTAAAGGGTCACAGCATTAGGAAGGTTGAGAAGTACTGCGTTAGAGGAAAATAATTATATGAGAAAATACTTTGAAAATCCCCAGCTTTTAACATTCTGACTTACTCTGCCCTAAGTAGTGTTCATATAGCATTACTATTTGGGCAAAGAAAAGAAAATCAGCAGAATATGAAAGAAGATTTCACCACAAAAAAAAAAAGGGAAAACATGGGAAATTGTTCAACAAAAGGGCTGGTGGTTAGGCAAAATCTTTTCACTTCTCATTTTCTAAGTCTAACCCCAAAATTACTATAACCCCGAAAGCACCACAAAGAACATCCTTGAATAAACAGTAGTAACAATAATAAAATCTGTGGTAATCAGGGTATCAGGAATGGTATTCACTGTGTTACATGTAATTTCATTTGAATTAGTAATAATTCCATTTCAGCATACGTAAAGGTACTCTGTCAAGGGATGAAAAGACCCATCATAGGTTACCTGCCAAGGAATTTAAGAACTCAGATCTGTATATTTATTTCCAGAAATCAAGTTAACCAATTTAGTTAAGTCTTTAAAATTAAAAACTCTCGCAGCCTCACGGAGTTCGTAGTAATATGGTTGGGGCCCATAATTTACAATAGGATTAGCCAAGCAGGCCAAACTAGGTAAACCCACCAAGGTCTAGCCCAGGCTACAGCTCTCCAAACTGAACAGCACACCCAGATGGCTCAACCCCTGGGCATTCCATTTGTCACTCTCAAATGTAAAATCCTGCCCTGTACATTTAATTTTATTGGAAACTATACACTGCTGTATTCTTGTTATTTTTTGCATGTACATGGGTATAGTTTGCCTGTATATTTGTGTGTGTGTGTGTGTGTGTGTGTGTGTGTGTGTGTGTGTGTGTGT
>NW_026585504.1:19804310-19907109 GCF_907164565.1 Psammomys obesus
GTGTGTGTGTGTGTGTGTGTGTGTGTGTGTGTGTGTGTGTGTGTGTGCTGTGTGTCAAAACCTGAAGCTGACACTGGAAGTTTTTCTGAACAGCTCTCCACTTTATTCATTGAAGCAGGGTCTCTTAATTAAACCTAGAATTGATCAATATATTTAACCTAATTAACCAGCTTACTCTGGGGTCGCCTGTCTCCACCCTCTGAATGGTGGGGTTATGGGTGGGCCACACACCCAGCATTTACATGGGTTCCAGGGGACCTGCCTCTTCACATTTATGTAGCAAGCATACTACCACTAAGCTACCTATCTCCTCAGCCCACTGTATTCTTTAATGACTAATAATTAGCAGGTAAGAAATAAGAAAAATATCAGTTGAGTCTCTAGAAAACTGTACTAAATTAATTTGTAATCAATTAAGAATGTCCCATTGTCTTTCACTATAATTGCTGAATAGGATATTCACTTCTTATGTTGAAATAGCTAGTATTTAAAAGTGTAACTCCTAAGCTTAAAGTTTCTTTAGAAATAACTTCTGACATGATAAGCCCTCAAGTATAACACTAGTGGAACATTTCCAAATCCCTGCTGCAAGGAACTATAACATCCTTAAATTTACCTAATCTATTTTGAAAGGGATTAATTTTCCTAAATGAGAAATCTCTAATATGGCTTTATAAAAAAGACAAAAGGGTCTTTCAGAGGCACTCTGTGGAAGACTCCTGTCTTGTTGCCTCTTTTCTCCCTCTTCTGTCATCTGTCCTGTTTGCCTTCCTCAATGAGGAATAATCATCTTACCCAGGGTTCTCCTTCTTGTTTAGCTTCTTTTATTTTTTTTAATTTTCCGTTTATTCTTTTTTATTATAATATTTTATTTTTATTAATTATAGTTTATACCCTTTGTATCCCACCAGTAGCTCCCTCCCTCTTCCCTTCCCAATCCTACCCTCCCTCCCTCTTCTTCACCCATACCCCTCTCACACTCCACTGATAGGGATGGTCCTCCTCCCCTTCCCTCTGATCCTAGTCTATCAGATCTCATCAGGGGTAGCTGTATTGTCTTCCTCTGTGGCCTGGTAAGGCTGCAACCCCTTCTTTAGGTGTACAGATTTTAGTATTATCCTATCTTATAGGTCTAATATAAGTGAGTATATACCATCTGTGTCTTTCTGCTTCTGGGATACCTCACACAGGATGATCTTTTCTAGTTCCCACCATTTGCTGCAAATTTCGTAATTTCCATGTTTTTAATTGCTGAGCAGTAATTCCACTGTATAAATGTACAATTTCTGTGTCCATTCCTCAACTGAGGGACATCTGGGTTGTTTCCAGGTTCTTGCTATTACAAATAAAGCTGCAAAAAACATGGTTGAGCAAATGTCCTTGTTATGTACTTGAACATATTTTGGATATATGCCTAGGAGTGGTATAGCTGGATCTTGAGGAAGCGCTATTCCTAATTTTCTGAGAAAGGGCCAGACTGATTTAAAAAGTGATTGTACAAGTTTACATTCCCACCAACAATGGAGAAGGGTTCCCCTTTCTCTACCCAGCAGTGTATCAAAGCAGGTGCTAAGGCTCATAACCAAACTTTGGGCAGAGTGCAGGGAATCTTATGGAAGAAGGGGGAGATAGAAAGACCTGGAGGGAACAGGAGCTCCACATGAAGACCAACAGAACCAAAAACCGGGGCACGAGGATCTTTTCTGATACTGATACTCCAACCAAGGACCATTCATAGAGATAACCTAGAACTCTTGCACAGATGTAGCCCATGGCAGCTCAGTCTCCAAGTGGGTTCCCTAGTAAGGGGAACAGTGACTGTCTCTGACAAGAACTCAGTGGCTGGCTCTTTGATCACCTCTCCCTGAGGGGGAGGCAGCCCTACCAGGCCACAGAGAAAGACAATGCAGCCAGTCCTGATAAGACCTGATAAGACCTGATAGGCTAGGGTCAAATGGTAGGGGAGGAGGACCTCCCCATCAGTAGACTTGGAGAGGGGCATGGGATGAGATAAGGGAGGGAGGGTGGAATTGGGAAGGAAAGAGGGAGAGGGCTACAGCTAGGATACAAGGTGAATAAACTGTAATTAATATAAAAAATGAAATAAAATCATTTACATGGAAAAAAAAAAACAAGACAAGAAGAAAATTTTCAGATCAGTTCAATCAAATGTCCATTGTGAGATATATTACAATACCTGCTATTCCTAGGGACTGTGAAGATGCAATGTTGGAATTTTATATCACACATATAAAGAGAAAAAAGTCTGATACAACAATAAGAATGCATGAAAGGCAAATGGAAGTGCTTTGAGTCCCTTTTCTGAAAAAAAAAAGTTAAGATAATGAGAATAAATTAGGTTAAGAAATTTCTGTAAAAGTCATCTTATGAGAGCCATAATGTGTAATACAAAAATGTCTTAAACTGTGGCATTTAGAGATAAACAACTGCCTTTGGGTGGGTTCAAGGTTGGGGCTAAGGGGGGCCAAGGCTTGCATGATTTGCAATTTCTATGGTGTAAACACCCCCACCACAGACTTCTAGCTATCAGTGTGATCTATGGGCTATAGGGTCTTGAGAAGACACTCAAAATCAACTCTCAAGAGCCAAGAAGAAACAGTTCCAGGACTCACTGGCCATAAGCCAAACTCAGCCCACAGACTTACTCTGTTTGGCCAGGAAAATGTTGGCCCACATGGTGTTTAAAAATTCAAGCAAACTGAAAACATTAAACACTCAGGATTTTTAGTTTTTCCTTTAAAGGGGTGGGGGGGGGTTGGATGGTGGGGGAGTAAGACCTAGCCTGGATGCCTAAGGACAAGCCCCGGCCGCAGTTATGTCCACGGTCCTGCTGTGCAAAGCAGCAGCTGTCTGTCAGTGAACAGAACCCTGCTTTTACTCTGGCACAGTCCAAACCAGGCCAGCTACACTCTCTTGTCACTGGGACCTGCCTGGCCACTGGTGTGGAGGGAGTCAGTGCCCCAACAGAAGGGCAAGCATGGAGAGCTCTGACCACAGAGGCAAACAGGGAGAGCACAGGAGGGACTTCTCCACAGGTTTCTGCATTTAGCGTTAAGGAACTGGACCGGTTCTAAATGTTACCTGAACCCAACACTAGTTCACTTTAGGCCACTGAATCCAAAATAACAACAGCAGTAGCAGTGTTCATAGTCTGTACATGTAGGTACCGAATGTGCCCACCACAGCACAAATAAAAATTCAAAATGCAAATTTGTGGTTAATGGTAATTTTGCTCTGTTTATGTCCATATATTATTAGTTGGCTCCAGAGAAAACAGATCTGGATGACTTTTACCTCCACCTGTCAGGAAATGTGACTATGAGCTGTGCTCCACCCAGGCTGAAACATGCAGGCTGCAAGAGTCTGTGGGGCTTTTTAATGTTATACAATGAAGTCTGTCTCACAGACCCAATCCATTTGCCACCCTAGCTAAATGAGGCTTGAAGTGCAAGTTAGTATCAATTTTTATAGCTTTCCTACCAATAGTATCAGCAAAAACAAATAGTGGAATAATATACCTTAAGCAAACGATAGCAGCTCCAGAGAACTATAGACAGAAACAAAAAAGAACTGGGGGAAAAAAAACGTATTGTCAGTCTAATTTCTTGTGTGATTGGAGAGAGGCTGATTAGATGTTGCTTTTCTTCTAAGATCTTATCCACAAGCAAGGAATCTACAAGTCTTATTCCACCAAGAGTCAGAGGTTCTATGCTGCAAGCTGCAGGGTGTCAGGGAACTACAGTACACCACAAGAACAAATGTCAAACCGAGGGATCCATCTTCCTTCTCTATAGACCTGGTTCTGAGTACCTGAAAGGGATCACAAGTACGCATGATGAGCACTGACTCCTAAGCCTGCTGTGTGCACATCCCAATCCTTCATCCTGCATCGATGATCTGAGGAAGCGGTGAGTGAACCGGCTGATAAGTGAGCTTAACCAAATGCTCTCACCCCACAGCTCCGCAGGCCCTGGATATCCTACATGATGCTAACTGAGAACTTGAGGATTTCCAACAGCCTTAAGTGATAACCCTTGTAAATGCGCTGGGTCTGCTATATCGCCCATTTCCTCCAACAGAATAAACATAAGATTAGAGTCAGATTAGCTTATTCTTTCTTGTTCCAAGAGCAAAGACTAGGTCATAACAGTGACTTTTTTCTAAATGCATGTAAGGTAAGGCATATAAGACAGGAGGTAGTGACAATGTACCAGGTATTTTAGACATGACTTCTGCTCCCAGGACAATCACAGAAAAAGACTAGGACCAACACGTGGTTGGAGAAAGAGTCAATAGTTCAATATTTGACTGAACAATCGCATCAAAAAACACGAATCTACTTTACTTTCTCTATAACTAAATTTCATTGTTTCAAAATATTTATTCTCACGTTCTTAAGTTTAGGGTGCTTTGTTGAATAGTTTTAATCATCCTTGGCAGCTGAACTATTACATTTCAAACATGTAAAAGAAAGAAGTTCTAAGACATTTCAACATTTTGCTTAGAAATGAGAACTGTGGAACTCTCAGCTTGATTGAACCCCCAAATATATCAAGTTACAGTTTCAACATGACAGGAGGTTGAAAACATATATTTTCTGTTTGAAAGCAACAGTGAACAGAAAGACCACACCTCCACCAAGTAGCACACTCATAAGTATGTGAAACCATGTGAGTGGCCCTTGGCATGAAGGGGGCCTTAGCTTCTGTTAACTAGGTGCCTCGTGAGAGCAAAGGGATAGAAAGAGACGACAAGTGGAGGAGGTATTAATTTCAGTGTGGCCAGGAAAGAGTAGATAGGGATCAGCATGCACCCAGCTTTGTTTCTGTGTCCCCACAAGCTGGCTCACCACATAATCACCATCTCAAACGAGTGGTGCCAGAATATTCCCCTCTGGTGTCAAGTCTAGAGACCCCACAGTCTAAGATCCAGCTATCTGTTCACCAGAATATTCCCCTCTGGTGTCAAGTCTAGAGACCTCACAGTCTAAGATCCAGCTATCTGTTCTATCCCCCTCTTCTCCTTTAGTTAGGATCCCACACCAACCACAGTGTGCTCTATAAAGCAGCCCCACGTATCAGCCATTCAATATCCGTAGAAAGGAGGAAGATAGTTTCTATCATATGTTTGAAAACATTTACCATCAGTAATGCAATTAAAACAACAAAGAACAAAGAACAACAAAAATAGTGTTTACCCAGCCTCTGTAAGGTGTCATGATTTTTATATATGAAGGTCACTTTTCAGACTTAACTATAACATAGAACTTACATATTGTTCTGTCTCTAAAAAAAACTCAATCACTATGCAAAACTGCATAAAAGGGTATAATAAAAATAATGGTAAATTCACTCCACATTTATTGAAAGTTAAACAATAAAATAGTACTGCCTCATACTTTCATCAATCTTTTTTCCGTATGGAAATATGTAATTTCTTTACCATTCTCACACAGGTTAGTGTTGAGAAAGCTGAGGCATGATGCCTGAATACAGACTTAAAATGAATTCAGTATCCTAATCATATGAATAACCTCCCCCCAAAACTAATAAGAAATACAATGAAGATGTGAATGCTTCTCAGAAGAACGCTATCTAACAGTTTGCCTAAATATCCCTTTACCAATAATCCAGGCTCACCTTAACTTTGCAGTGTTACAAATGCAGAAGCGTACAAGCATCTCATGAAAGCTAAAACTTACTCTAGAAAGCACAGAGGCCATGTGTAAGCAAAATGACCTCCCAGAAAACCTGAAACCTAGCCTACAATATGATAACAAAATCAAAACTTGAATACTTAACAGAATTTACAAAAAAAAAAAATTAAAACAAAACATACTTTACAAGACTGGTCCAGACTATGCATACACCAAATAATCATACATACTTCTTAGATGACCCATTCTGACCAATATTGGCTATGGAAGCAACTCTAGATATCTGCAGAAGACATGAATTAACACTACTTTTTAATATCTTGCAAATTAATCGCATTTCTTTGCCAAAGCCACAGACAACATTTCAGGTTCAACAGAAGACTTTTTCTGCCCTTAGAAGTCATTCTCACCTATTATTCTGGAAACCAGGCTCACCACAACATTATCAGAGTGTAAAAAATTAACCACAAATTAAGAACCACCACTCAACTCAATTTCGAGGAACAAGGCCAACAGGAGTAATATTTCAGTTACGTAAACCAAGCCTAAGAGTATTAATTATACATTGTAAAGCTTCACTGTGATCCTTGAAACCAAAGCTAAAAACTTGTTCAATGTCACAGATCAACTACGCAACACTGAAACATAAAAGGCAAGGTTCTGATATTTGTTGAAACATCAGACATAATCAGATCTTAGTTATTCAGCATCACATCATCCACTGGTCCATATAAACATTTCTGTTTTCTGCTAATCTGCTGCCTTTTGTCTCAACATGCACATGTTTACAGACATATATTTACAGATATGTACAGCACTCAGACTTCCTCTGCTGTAGACAAAGGACTACATCCTAACATCCTACATCACACTCCCAGTCCTTACCCGTCCTATCAGTTCCACACTGTGCCCTGTGTTCCACCTGCTCTGTTTTAATTAATGATCACCATAACCTTAAGGAAGTATAACAGGGAGCGGCAACAGAGTAAGATTTGAGAGGCAGACTTCACTTGAGTCTGAAACCTGTTTCTTCCATTTACAAGCTCTGGGATGCTACTCCTCCTTCTACAGCGAGGGAGCTTTGACCCAGACTAACATGAGACAAAACCAGGTGGTATCCTAAGGACAAATGGTTATAGGAAGCAAGAACGTGTAACAGAGGACTCTCTCTGACAAGAGGTAACATCATAAATCACATCCTGCATGGGAAACAGGGGCTGTTCCAAGGACAGCACCAGACCTTGACTGCACCAAATTAAACCTGGACACTTCCAAGAAACACAAATTAAGTAATACTTTGTGCTAGTCTGTAGCTGACCAGACTGGACCCCTAAGTCCACCAAGAAGAGTAAATTCAACATAGGCAGAGGCATAGCAGAGGTACCCTCCACTCCAGTATCAAGAAGATGGCCAAGTATATTTTTTTTATTTTGTTAAAAGATATATATATATATATATATATATATATATAATTACACTTTATTCATTTTGTATCCCCCCATAAGCCCCTCCCTCCTCCCCTCCCGATCCCACCCTCCCTCCCCTTTCTGCATGCATGCCACTCCCCAAGTCCATTGATAGGGGAGGTTCTCCGCTCCTTTCTGATCTTAGTCTATCAGTTCTCATCAAACGTGGCTGCATTGTCCTCTACTGTGGCCTGGTAAGGCTGCTCCCCCCTAAGGGGGAGGTGATCAACGAGCAGGCCAATCAGATTATGTCAGAGGCAGTCCCTCTTCCCACCAAGTATATTTTTTAAGCAGAAGGGACTTAGCCAGAGTTTTTAACTGCTAATTTTGAGGTTTTACTTAGAGCAGGAATTGAAGGCATTTTTATGAATGAATGGCTGCCCATGTTACTAACAAGAATGGGCCAACACCAAAAAACCATGTCTACAAATCTGAAAGGCACAATTAGAAAAACCAGAGCCCAGTATCTGGGTCAAAGATTCAGCAATGAGGACTAGACTAGATTCATGATCTCGAAATTTTGATGAGTAACTCATCTGGATAGTAAGTGAATGATCAATGCATGGTTAAGAATATCAAGAAACATGTGCCAAATAAATAGTTTATTAGTAAAAGAATTTCTAACCAATACATATCTTCTTTAAGAATCCTACTTGTGGCTAGGTGTAACAGCACATGCCTTTAATACCAGCACTGAGATGGATTTCTGTGAGTTAGCACTAGCCAACCAGGATTAAAAAGTAAGAGCACATCGATAGATAGATAGATAGATAGATAGATAGATAGATAGATAGATAGATAGATAGAACCTGCTCAAGAAATCTTTCCATTTCTAAAATTCTGAAATTCTATTATAGATAGCAGTTATGTTTTAATCTGTTTTCCCGATACTCTAGACTATTTAAATTAATTATAACACATCCTATTGGGTTTTTTAAATCCAAATTGTGTTGTAAATAAAGTAAACACAAAGTGAATTATTATAGATCAAACATTCTAAGATAAAGTGTTGGAAAATTCTGCGAATACCATTGAAAATGATGGCCTTATTGGAGGGTTGTTTCCCATAAAATTACGATAGCAGACAATATTAGTGGGATGAATACTCTGACCTGACCTGAACCACTATTCGGTAAATATAATAACAGTGAAAGAGCCACTGATGGACGCTCATTTTCCTGGGAAAGTAAAGGTGTGATGAGAAGCATATCTCCAAAAGGCATTTACTAACAGGAGGGACAGCAACCTTACCACGGAGACACTCAGCAGTCATAACCGAACCATCACGAATGGTTGTGACTTCCAACAGTAAGACAAGTAAAGTCACACGGGTCACATGTAGAAATGTAGACACGATACTCTAAGAAGGACATGTCATTTCTGGGGTGCAGCTGCTGAAACTTTCTACCGTAAATTTGTTGGGAGAAAGCAAGCAGCACATAGAGGGAAACTCTTTGGAAACAACTGATCAGTACTCTCTCCAGAGATATCAAAATCAAACAGGAAGCACCACATGCCAGAGAACTCCTAGGACATGATAAAAAAAAAAAAAAAATGCAGAGTTCAAAAAAGATCTGCAAAGCAACCGAGTATATCATATTAAAACTAATTTTGAAATTCTGACAACTGGTCTAACAGTCATGCAAAACTGTTAACATTTACAGAACTGGGCATAGGGAACTCTCTGGAATACCACTACACATTTGCTGTAAGTTTAAAATTATTTACAAAGACATATAATATATACAAATAGAATGTGCAGGAAGCGTATTAGCAACCTATATATATAGTAGTTATGTATAACCATATATATATATGGTTATATATATATATAAAATATAAACATGGTATAGTCCTGTTCTTGTATCAGGCATTGTCATTTAGTTTTATTACATCTTAGAAGTTCTCCTGTATGTTATGTTTCCTTGGGAAAAATAGTTGATTGGGCTGCAAGTATCTTCCTGAATCTGAACCAGGAAAGAAAGTACAAAAAATGTAGACATAAAATACAGCCCTGACAACAACTTTAGGTAGTAGACTCACACAGTGCACCCGATCTGCCAATGACAGAAAGATCCACTATTATCAAGCTGCAGGGAAGAACAGAAGGAGGGTGGACTTCAAAGTATCAAGTATTAAAGCTCATGAAGTTCCACCTCTTCACAATAAATAGAGGATTCTGTTTTTTCTTAGAATGTTGGGAACTGCACCCAGAGCCTATGCATGCGGGGGAAGTATTCTATGACTGAGCTATAGAGGATTCTAAGAATAGACAGGTAAAGAGGAATGCCTAAATTCCTAAATTTCAAGGTGGCTTGAAATTTTGAAATTTCAGTAAAACCAACAAAGCCAAAAGGAAGTGAGGCTTCCCTCAGGACATATGAAATATGAATAAAATTAATGGTGAGGAAAACTTATTTTGCAGATATTAAAATGAACTGCAAATGGGAATACAAAGAATTTAAAGCTGGGCGTGGTAGCACACACCTTTGATCCCAGCACAAAGGCAGAGGTAGGTGGATCTTCGTTCAAGGCAGCCTGGTCTACAAAGTAAGTTCCAGGATAGCCAAAGGTACACAGAGAAACCCTGTCTCAAAAATCAAAACAAAAAAAGAATTTAACAGTGGGCCAGGAGCGGTGGTACAAAAACTTTTAATACCAGCCTGGTCTACACAGTGAGACCTTGACACTTAAAACAAAAGCCAGGTGTGGTGGTGCACACTTTTAATCCCAGCACCTGGGAAGTAGATCTCTGTGAGTTCAAGGCCAGCCTGGTCTACATAGTGAGTTTTAGGACAGCCAGGGAAATATAGAAAGACCTTGTCTCAAAAATCTAAAATGAAAAAAAAAGAAAAAGAAAAAAGAAGCAAAAGTTGAAGTTCAAGGAAGTTAAAATCAGAATACTTAAAAGCAAAAGAGAAAACATCTACAGCAAAAAAAGACATTTTTAAAAAACCAAATACTCCATGAAAAGATAGGCATAGAACACTAAGTGCCTCTGTTAAGGCAGAAAGACAAAAACTGTTGCAATAACTTACAGCTCACTGGAATTTTAAGAGCACTAGGTGTAGGTACAGCCCAATAATATAGCCTCTTCTTGCATCAACCTCGACTTGATCCCAAGAAAAGGGGAGCAAAGATAAAAGGAGCTAATACAAACGCAAATTACTAGAAGTCACTCTTAATTCAACACAGTAAAGACTAAATAAAGACTGCTCAACGCTGGCAAGAGTTGCAGAGACAAATAGCCCCATTTCGTGCAGGTGAGAGAACGTGCGATCTTCTTGGTACTCACTTGTCAATACCCATCAACATCCTTCAAAAACAAATATGCTCTGATTTCAGTTAGTGGTTGTGTTTCAAGTGACCAACGCCTCCTGGAGTCCCCAAGTACCTCGCAGGGCTCTACAAGGTCAAAGCTACTTTTTTTTTTTTTTTTACAAAATTATAAAATATTATTTCCCTTTCTATTCTATTGACATTTGTACCTATTACATACCACAGTGGGTAAATTTCAAATTTTTAAAATGCATTTTAATAGAAACAGAATTATATCACTTTCTATTCATCCCCTTCCAGCTACCCTCCCTTGAGACCCATACCCTACCCGTCCCTCCAGTTGCTAGATTCTTTAACTTCCAATACCCATCAACAAATTGAGGCTGGGATACTACAGACATATTCAAACTCATGTATACAAAACTTAAAAATAAAATTGCTATTTTACTTCAGAATGTTCACTAATCAGTGCTATTAAATCAAATCCTCTTAAAATTCTGAACACTGAATTTAGAAGTAAAGACAAAGACAATTTACCAAGATATGGTGGTATCTCCCTGGAGAAACTCACCTGACTGAGAACTGAGCTAACCATTTCCCCCCAGGAAAGATAATTCTTACTTGAATAAACAATGAATAAAATACGATTATTCAGATTTGGGTATCTGGCAGGCGTTTTTCCTCAGATATAAATGACATGAGCCTGTCATTTCAAGGAAAACAACCAATAGCATGTGTTGCCAATGATAAAATTTGAGGTTTCAAGGGAAAATTCAAATATTAGAAACCTCATCTCCATCACCATAGCATGACAGCATCAAATCTTACAATCTTACAGACTTCTAATGAGATCACTGATGAGATCACCAAATGTGGTATATATATATATATATATGTGTGTGTGTGTGTGCGTGTGCATATATATTCATATATGTATACACATACATATACATATATATTGTAGAATGAAAAGTGACAACATTTGGAAGGTCTGTATGGTTCCAAACCAATATTGTATAGGTAAAAGAATCACTAACGTTCAAACCAGGCCAGGATTACAATGCAAGAAGGTGATAAGTCTTTGATGGGGTTTCTTAACCCACATTATAGTCAGCCTTCAAGAAACTATCATTTCTTAAGGTTTTTAAAATCATTGTTGCTGTTTGTTTGTTTCCAAGACCAGGGTTTCTCTGTGTAGCCATGGCTGTCCCAGACTCAAACTCACAGCAATCTGCCTGCCTCTACCTCCCTGAATGATGGGATCGAAGGTGGGAGCCACCACACCCAGTTATTGTTAGATTTTATGTAATTAAAACATTCAGTCTTTTTTTTTTAATCCACAATTATCTTTAAAAAAAAAAAAAACTATTAAGTTACTCTTCTCTTTTGCAACTACATATGAGGCTGGTGTTTCTTGTTATGCTTTCTTTCTTCTTCTTTGGTGATGTGCACCTGTGCATGACCACGCCTGTGGGTGCACTCATCCATGTGTGTACACGTGGTGGCCAGATCCACATCAGGTATCTTCTCCTTTTGAGACAGGGCCTCTCAGTGACCTCCTCACCGATAGGGCTTCCAGTGCAACCCTCCCCCCTACAACAAGGTCAGGTGTGTCTCGACAACAGCCCATGTGTTAGTTTGCTTTCTGCTGCAACGACAAAACACCATGGCCAAAGAGGCAACTTGGGGAAGAAGGGTTTATTTCTGCTTATGGTTACAGGTCATCTGGAAGGGAAGTCAGAGCAGGAGCCTGGAGGCAGGAACTAAAGCAGAGACCATGGCGGGGGCAATGCTTACTAGCTTGCTGCCCATGGCATGCTCAGTGTGCTTTCTTACACAATTCGCGACCACCTGCCCAGGCTCCCACAGTGGGCTGCACCTCTCTCATGGCAATCACTAGTCAAGAAAAATGCCCCAGAAAAATGTCTGGCAGGCCATCTGATGGAGGCATTTTCTCAACTTGAGCTGCTCTGCTTTTCCATGGATGCTGGGGCTCCTCAGGTCCTCATATATGCTTAGCAACCATTTCACTCATTGAGCCATTTTCCCAGTGCCTCCTGTTCTCCTTTAGTCAGCACCATATGACAACCAGTTAAACGCAGAAGCTGATGCTGTGTCTTGTATTTAGGGCAGCCATTAAAGAAATTCACTAAATTATATTTGTCTTGACCTTTTGGGGAATTATGGCTATTATACATAAAATATGTTAACAAGTAATACACTGACTACTTTCAAAGCAAATTTAGAGGTATTTTATTTGTTTTTCAGCTTTAATTTATATTTTAGTAAATATTTACAAGTATAACCATACAAAGACAATATATATATATATATAAAAGGAAGAAAGAAAAAGAGTGGGGTTGCTGAGATGGCTTAATAGATCAGAGCCCTTGTCACCAAGCCTGAGTTCTACTGGAAGAACCCATTTGGTGGAGGGACAGAACAACTCCAAGTTTTCCTCTGACCTACACACACACACACGCACACACACCTTGACACATGTGGGCCCAAAGACAACCGAAACTGCCCAGCAATGTATACATATATAATCCATATGATATGTTACATGACACATGATATATATGCAGTTCTTATACCTTTTCCCTTGGGCGATCAGCCATAGAGAGAACTCAAAAAAATGTTAAAGACAATAATTAAATTCCCACTTGTCAACTGTGTTCTTGGACAGCAACCATGATAAAATCCCCTGGCTATGAAGGAATACTATCACCCTTAAGTATGGACAATACTGGAAAGATAGCCTTTCTGATAAGAGACTAGAAAAATTAGTCTACTAAATATCTGCTTATAAAAGATACGTTTTAGTTTTTATTGACACCGGTTATCCAATAACTTGCCCTTCTCAGTGGAACATCTCTGTGATGACACACTCAAGGCTATGTGTTATAGGCAGAAAGCTCTCCACTGGGGGTAACTATGCTCAAAACCATAACATGGTTTTGAATAAGAAAAAAAAAAAAAGAAAACTGTGTACAAAATGTTCTGTACCATTTAACGTAGTAGCTGTGATAACGCAGCTGTCCTGAACAGGTTCCTCAAGTAATGTTTGGGTCTCAGTTTTCAAATCTTTGGAATGAAGACCTGTTATTTAAAGTCTAAGAGACCTTTCCTAGCCACCAGGATAATCCTAAAATGCCACAGCAAAGTAAAGAGAAAAGTTTGAAGCTCACGGGGAGTATGTGTATGCATAATGAGAAGCCTTCAGACCTGGAGGTCCAAGCGGTCAGACTCAGAAGTATAATCCCTATAACTAATGTCCTCGACTATATACTAAGAACCTTTTCGTTGCAGAGTCAACAGCCCAAGGTCCTCTTTAAGCCTGGGCTCTCTTGTTTGTCACCAGTTGCAACCCCGAGTGGGTCCTCTGTTTACCCTTGATCTACCACCTCTAGGTGTCTATGCAAATTAGTAGCAAGCCAGTCTGATGAACCTCCAACTCACATTTTTGCTTTGCAAAGACCCCATTCCAATTATTTATTCATAGTGTCTGTGAATTAACCCCTGGACATTTATGAAGCACCTACTATGTGTACTTCCCCAATACGTATCAAGTTTCCAAGAAATACCTGTTGACCTTAATTCAATTGCAAGGCCTAGGGAGGCTCCAGGTGTCTCAGCCATAAAGTGTTCTGTGTGGTAAGCAGATGAAAGGGAAAGTGTACTCTCGTGATCCTCCCATTTTTGTATGACACG
This sequence comes from Psammomys obesus, assembly GCF_907164565.1. Taxonomy (NCBI): domain Eukaryota; kingdom Metazoa; phylum Chordata; class Mammalia; order Rodentia; family Muridae; genus Psammomys; species Psammomys obesus. The sequence continues at coordinate 19,818,447 of NW_026585504.1, forward strand.
TGGCTCTTATGCACCGCTAGGGTGGCGGAACTGGGCTGAAGGGAAAAGGCTGTGAGATGGTGACTTACCTGGGGAACCTCTGCTTCAGCTTCCTCAGGCTCTGCCTGGTGGGCGGTACAGACACTAGGCACTGGGCTATCTCCTCGTACTGGGCTTTGGTTAGTATCATATTAGGCCCAAGGGGAGGGGGGGGAGGATCACCCTTGGGTTCGTGCAGCCTTGGTGCCAGGAAACAAGGGAAGGGCAGAGCGCAGCGCGACCCGGGGTCCTCCTCCTCCTTAGCTAAACCCTGTACCCCTAAAGCACACCCCCTAGCTGCACCGCGGGGCGGAGACTTGTCGCGTTCCAGGCTTCCCCTCCGCCGCAGAGGCGGGCTGTAGACCTGTGTGCGCCAGCAGAGCGTACTGAGCAGCCGCAGTGAGCCGGACCGAAGGCACCCAGCCGCCATCTTAGGTAAGGGCAGAGCAACCAGGAAGTGGCGGCTGCGAACCGGAGACTTCATAGTCTTTAGGGGCAGGTGTTCCCCAGCCTCACATCCCTGAGATCGGAACACGGACGTTCACTGGAGCCACATTGCCAGTTGCGAGTAACCCGGGGGGCCTGTCGCACAGGTCCAGGGGCGGGTATCACAGACGGTCCTCCAAGCCTTGAGCCGGAGCCCCGGAAGTCGTCTGCCCGAGCGCGGGATTTGAATTTGTTTCCAGGCACGCCCAGTTCTCGCCGCTCTGAGCCGGTGGCCTGCAGAGAAGCGAGGTCTCCGGTGAGCAGAAGCGGTGGAGGGGGTCTCAGCAAGCCTGCAGTTTGGCTTGTGCTGGGAAAGCCCTTCAGGCGCTCTCGTGGAAAGCAATGCTGTTTTTGTAGAGAACTTAGGAATGCTGCATCTTAAAACAACTGGCAGCAGATTGTCAGTTTCACCCCCTTACTCCTCAAGAAGTTTATTCCTGTCCACTAAAATAGTGGGTGCCCAATAATTGTGTAGATGGATGAACCGCGGAGTTACTATTTTTATAAATGGACCAAGTCAACATATTATAGCACCGGCCCCTCTAATTCCTTTTTCATAAACCTTTGCTTTCTAAGATGGACATGTGTTGTGTCCTCTTCAAATTTAAACATTTTGAGCAAATGGAAGAAAACCACACTTAAACGGTTTATGGTGTCTTTCATTTGAAGTAAAGCATAAGTTGGAAGGTTGGCTTAGGTGAGACCCCTTTGATGAATTCCTCAGTCCATCAAAGCTTCAGTTACTTTATAATAAAGTTTAACTCATGAGGCTGGTTTTAAGATTAAATAAGGTAGTCTGTAGCTATGTTATGAAATCATGCTGGCTGTCAGTCAACAGATGAGAGGGTAAACAAAGTTTGGTTTTTACAAACACAGTCATAAGGAATAATAGAGTGATGTCATATTCTGGGAAAAGGACTCAAATCTTTTGTGTTTCCTCTCATTTGTGGATTTTACATAGATCACAGATACACATATTTACACACATACATAATATATGTATACATATGTATATATACATATATATATATATGCAAGACAGCAGAGAAAGACTGAGAAAGCAATAAGGTTGGGGGGGGAGTGTTTGGGTGTAATACGCCTGAAATAATTTATATTTGTGAAGTCTATCACTATGCTTAATGATCATATGCCAATTAAAAACAATAAGACAGTAAAAATATACTTAGCGTAGCGTCCAGCAAATAGTCTATGCAAAATAAGTAAGGTGAGTAATAAGTTGGTTAAGTAAACTGGATGGGATGTTTACTAGATAGTGCTGTGTGGGTTCTCTTGTAAAGACTCACTTAATCCCCATAACTTCCCCTGGCCCAGGTTCTGTCCCCATTATGGCCCCGTCCTTCCTTTGTACGGGGTGAACAAAGGCATAAAAGGTCAAGGAACTTCACAGAGGTCATGAGAACAAGTAAATAGCAAGAGTGGGGTTCAAGTGAAAATTGGTATGTGGTGTTGCCGCCTCTCAACAATGCTTGATCACTTCATCCAATAGTCAGTCTTTTAAACCCAAAGGTTAAGGTTTTCTTTTTAAAGTAAAAACTCTAATTAAAAAAAAATTATATATATATATATATATATATATATATATATATATATATATATATGGATCTTTTCCCCCTCTAGGTTTTATTACTTTATTTTCTCAAGAGTTTCAAAAGTCCAGTACCAACAGTGGATTGAGCAAGCATTGCTAGTTTCTAGATCTTTACATCAGAATGTTTCCTTCCCATATGCTTTACATCTAGCTCTGGTTGTGTGACACTAGCACATAACTGTTATTTATGGCAGCATAGCCTGGAGTTGCCACCTGGCTAGTTTGCTGCTGACCCTGCCGTGACTTTTACATGAAAGCTGACTGACGAGAAACAGACACCACTTGGTTCCCCATTCCTTTCCCCTTCACAGCTTCACTCCTTCCAATTCACAGCCATCGGATTTTTATAGAAAACATCAGTTCAAGGATGTTTGCACTAGTTATTTTTATAGTAACTCCTCTCCTTGGCTCTTATCCTGCGCTCACCCTCACAACCCTTAAGGAAAATGCCAGGTTTGTTTTTGTGTTATTATTTTTAACATGCTGGCAGCTTACTATTTTGACCTAAATCCAGTAGATTGTTTATAGTTAGTGTTGGGAGAAAAGGAGAGTTATGTTGCTGTTTTCATTGGCAGTGACAGTAGCATTGTTTATTAAGTATAAAATAGAAGCTGGGCAGAACTGTTCTGTCGTGACTTGGTTGGTTCCTTTTTCGTCCTAAAGTGAAATGCTTACAGTTGGCTAAGTATGCACATGAGGCCTACTTTCTTCCTGCTTCTGTCCATTTTGTTTTATCCTCTCATCACAGCCTTGTGTCCCTCCTCTGCTATTGTTTATTTTAGGGCTTTCTCTGCATGCCTGAAGTCTGTGCCCCTCTTTCTCAGTCAGCCAGAAATACCATTTCCCCATTAAGTGATGGAGGGCTGTAAAATAAAAGCACAAAGCTAAAAATTAAACAAACACAAAACCATCCTAGCCTGCTACCTGTTTGGAATTGGCCATGGAATGTCTGATCTTAAACAACTGACAGACTCCTCTCATCCCGAATGCTCTGACTGTAAGCAAAGCAAGGGAGTATTTGGGTCTTATCTGAAAGGAGAAAAAAAAAAAAACTTAAAAATATATAAGGAAAGCATAATAGGGGGGAAGAATAAGTAGAGCCTGGTTCAAGACCCTGAAAAATCTACAGTTGCACAAAGGGGAAGAAGTTGAGCAGATTTTCTTGGACCAATCCCTGGATGATATAAATATTGAACATAGGAGGGATGGAGTGTGGAGGGAGGTATGTGGTCCTTTCATGAACAGTTCTAATACAAAGGGTTAAAATTAAGAATGTTACATGCCTGAGAAAAAGTATTTATACTGGAGCAAAGAGTTCTAAGCAGAGTTAAAGAGTGCCCGGCCTTGGAAAGACTCAGCCATGGTTTCAAATGGCCTACCAAATCTAATTCATGTTGTTAAAATCACAGGCATACTAGTTTTATTATATTGAAAACTCTGGTTCTATTCATGGGGTGTCTGTCAACATTCACACTAACAACTTTAAAGAATAGTAATTGGAAGTGTACTAACTGAACATGGGGAAAGAAGAATGCAAATGTTTTCTGAAAACATATCATAGGCAATTATTATCCCATTAATACCTTATGTCTCTGGATCGTCACAGTTATTCTGTTCAGTAAGGCTGATGGTTTATATATTGGAAACTGAAGCAAGATGTCTCATCAGTTAAGAACACTTGCTGCTCTTGCAGAGGACCTGGTTTGGTTCCTAGTGGTTGCATGGTTTCTCACAACCATCCATAACTCCCCGTTACAGGAGAAACAAGCATGATATCCATGAGCACCAAGCACACATGTAGTGTATATACAGACATGCTGGCAAAACACTTATACACATAAAATAAAGCTTAAACAAATAAAGTTTATCTGGAATGTCTAGCTACTAAACTGTAAAACCATGATTTGAACCCAAGATAATCTGACTATGAGATACCACCCTCTGTATCTCTATACTTTTTCACCTTTTGGTGACAAGTCATTTTATCCTAATCTCAAACAATAAAAGCTTCTGATAACCAATGAAGATTAAACAAAAGCCACTGAAATGAGTGGAGAAAAAAAAGAAAACATATAAAAAGACAAACCAACTATAAAAACGACAAGGAAGAATGAGACCAAATGCTGGTCTCCTTACGGAAGTCAGTGGGGAAGCTCTGTAAAATCAATGGTCTGATTCCAGAGGAAGGCCGGATGTCCACGGGGCTTTCACCGAGGTCAACTACAAACAAACTGTCCCATCTCCATGCAACTCAGGGTGACACCTCTTTGGGTCTTTGTTGTTAACAACCACTGCGGCACTTCCCAAAGGTAGGAACTGTAGGTGTCTTCTATTCGCTTAGTTACGGTAAAACGTTCCAAAAGAGCATTTCTCAAACTACTGATGTTAAACTCCCTATTTTTTTCTTCCATTTATTGCACACAAATTATTAAAATAGGATCAAACATGACTTTTTTTAAAAATGAAATTTGAAAAGATAGAGACAAGCCAGCAATTTGTTAAGATGGGACTCAGTAGAACATCATGCTTTTGCATTGAAAACTTTAATGCTTTCTGTATTCAGATACGTAACAAAACGTTTGACAACCATTGCTCACTTACAGACCACATTTTAAGCATCACTGTATCTTTTCAAGTCAATACCAAAAACCATATACACCCAAAAAGTACTAACTGCAGAATCTAGGGCGTCACACTTTCCATGACCTCTTAGTTGGGAATATAACTTGTTCCTTTTAGACTTCTGTGCCTCCACCGTTGCTATTATTATTGCCATTGTTCCATTGTGTTTCATTCTTCTCCACTGATGCACAGTTAGAAAAGTAACAGTATAAAATCTTTACAGTTTAAGTACTTGGTATCCATTTGGGCTAGTGATGTGGTTGAGAAGTACAGCACTTGCCTAACATGCCCAAGACCATATACAAATAAATAATTTGCACCTTATGAAATTTGCACCATGTGTTTTTACAGCACAAAGCCTCGGTTCTTCTTTAGACTATGAGCCCACAGTCAGAGCTATTCACCTTTTTTGTTTCAATCACAGTCAGGATGTATGGGAGCATGACAAAGACTATGACTTGGCATTTGCGCATTTACCATCATCATACTTGAGAAGAATAAAGAATAAAAGTGGTGTTTTTGCAGGAATAATTCCTCTTGGGTGTTTATATTATAACACGGGAAGGTACACGAACTGGTGTGTTGGGGAAAGATTGAAGCCTCCTAAACGTTGTCCTTAAGCTCATCGGGGACTTGCAGATAATTCACAGGCAATTTGTGTCCCCTATTCCTGCAGGACCAAACCTCAGATATAATTTCTGCAGCTGCCAATCATTCTTCTTGTCCCCAAGACCGTTCTGCAAGAATACATCATGTTCTAAGAAATGTCTCCCATTTATAAATTCAGAAACAAAAAGAGCAGGGCTGATAGAGGGCTTCTGCTCAGGTGGAAGGAAGAGGAGTGAAAGGCAGGAAATAGTCTTCCCCTAATAAGCACTCCTTTCAATATAAGCTTGAATTGGAGGTGTATGTCAGAGAGGGATTAGTGCTAAAACTTTTCGTTTAAAGCATTACCCCCTCTTGCCATCCCACTAGGTTAGACTTTGAAAAAAGAAGGTAAGATGCCAGTCAAGATGTATAACCCGTTCTTTCTCAGTGATTGAAAGGTAAGAAAAGGAATTCCTTCCTAAGTAAGAATAGCAGTTATAATAATAATAGGCACTGATCTTTTAAGAAAATGAAAAGCACATTATATCACTGTCTAATGTATTTCTCTCACAGACTCTGTAATTTGTATAATTATTCTTATTTGACATATGGGGAAACTGAGGCATAAAATAGCTTGAAAATTCAACCAGTTTCTTTAGATTTAATTTTAAAATATGAGCCTACGTAGGACTTTTAAGAACTTAGCTTCTTTTTTATAATCAGAAAAAAAGATATATACTTCTCTTAGCCAAAAACATAACCTCAGATATTCTGAAACATCCGAGTTCCAGAACTTGAAAATCTACCACTGGCATCACTGGTGCCATTCCTTCCACCCAATTTTCACTCTTTTTCTTTACTAGATAAAAATCAGACTACATACATAACTTGAGTCCAGTTACAGCTAACTTACATTACAATGAAAGGAAGCTATCCTCATGAATGCTTGGTAATTAACCTTTGCTTCATATGAGGGACAGCATAGTAGGTTTCTGAAAGTAGAAGACAGAATCTCTAGTCCTCAACTAGTCCTCAGCATAGCTGCATGAGGCTAAAGCATCTTTCTGCTTCATCAACTAGCTATCATTCCATGAGAGAATGGTGTCATAGATGCTCTGACCAAGATAGAGATTTCACTAACTCATGGAGAACTTTCCCGGGCATTCCATTCACAGCACTGTGATTGGCATTGTGTCACCGAGCCTCCTACTGTGTATGCATTCTGACAGTCAGTATGTTGACAGAAGCCACTATTTTTTTGTTTTGTTTTTTGGCATGATGAGGGCATATATCTGAACATCCAGATTAACCATAGTTATGAAACAAATGTTTTGCACTGCTGAGGACACAGTCACTCTAGATGCCAGTCCTCATGCCAGAGAGCTTAGGTTTCCATTTCTCCTTCAAGCATGCTTAAAGGCTTAACTTAGTATAGAGATGAGCAGGGAGTAACAGAAGGAAGATCTTCACGAACACTTATGCTCTCCACAAATGGGCATTCTCACAAATATACACAAAGCAACACTTGAACTATTTGCACAGACAAGATTAAAAAATGCAAATGCTGACTGTATCAAATCCCCTTAAGAAAAGTGTTGTAAAAAAATCATTCTTTTTCTGATCATTCATCTACCTATCCATTATTTACTGAGAAATACTTAGAATAATTTCAGGAATTATTCTAAGCCCTGTATATTAAGAGTGCACAGGACTGACCATGACTTTGTGTCAAAATTTACATCCAACAACAAATGAAAGATTGTTTATCGAAAGATTACTTGCTTCATGTTTCTTTTTAACACTAGCTAGAGAGAAGCAAGATGATGAAATGCATCCCTTGAGCCTAAAAGAATCCCATACTAAAGAGAAAAGTGCTAACCAGGGCTTTATTGGATAAACTGACTTAAGTGGAAATTTAAATGATTGATGTATTAAATCTTAAAAAAATGAATAATGCAAGTAAATACCCTTCCTGTTAGTAGGAACCTCCCACTGAAGTACCCATAAGAAAAGACCCCTGGGTTAGCTGAATCTAGAAAGGCATACCAAAGTAAGGGCAGTGACAGAGTTGATGACACTTTGAGGGTAGTAAAATGTCAGCAGTACATACTGACTCTCAAGGATATATGGCCATTTTGCGCTTTTTCTTTTGTAGTATTTTTATTTTGCAACATGGTTAATCTTGTGACTAATTCCAAGTTAAGCTAAAAAGTTCTTTTGCGTTGTAAAATGAATGAGAACATAGAGTGTCCTTAAATCACATCACAAGCTCCCCTCATTCCTGTTCGATTTAAAGACATTGGTTGACATGCCACTTTTCTCAGGACCTCTGAGACAGGCTTGTATTGCCTAATTGAGACTCACAGTTTAACTGAGGCAATATGTTCAAATTCTCTTCATCTACCTCCCCCAATCATGGGCCATATGTACTTTTTTTGTTTTGCCCAAGTAGCTAATTATTTCTTTTTATATCTATAGGAATGATTAATGTAGAATTATGCCACCCTCTATGTAATTGGTATTCATACTCTCTGGACTAATAAGCACCCTGAAGATTTCAGATACATGATAAAAATGGAAAATGCCAGCACATTATCCCTTTAAATATATCCCTGTATGTCTTAGAATGTCGTGACAGCCTAACTCCTACCTCCCTTCTTGTCTACCTGGCTTGTAGCTTTCCTATTTTTCTTTTTGCCTTGGATCCTTTCTTTTCCTCCTAAGGGTCAGACAGTTCTCCCAGCTGTGTCCCCCACCCACTTCCCTCACAGATATATAACCCCAAATAAATCTCATTCCTTTCCTGTCTAATTCTGTCTTGGCATCTGCTCCTTGGAGGACCTTAGGCTAACATGGCTCCCTGTGTCCATGGCACACATACAAGTTACACAATCACTTTCCTGGATATGGATGGTTCCCAAGCTGTCATCAGCAATGCATCAAAAATTTTCTCCAATAAAGGCCTTCTAATATTTATGAGACTAGACTATGATGTCGGGGGGGGGGGGGGAGAATGGGTTAGGCGATCTTAATAGTTAATGAAATCAAATCTCTACCCTGGTGACATATATATTACACAGTACTAGGAGCAGACTTGTTTGTTTTTCTGGATTCTTCTTTTGTAAGGACTGTGCCAGCTCACTGTATTTCTGAAGACAGACGGCAAAGTAACTAAATGCCAACTTGCTTGGTTGTATCAAATTCCTGTTTGCTTCCCAAACAAGACTGAAATTTATACCCAAATGACCTGAATTCAAGTTCAGCTATATCTGAAATCCTCCAGGCTTGCATTCATCATTACTCAGACATCCACAAGTGACTAACTTCATTTTGCTTTTCTCTTGGATAACAACTACTTTTCATTCTTGCGTGGTGCTCAATGTGTAATAACACAAAGAGAAATCTTGTCCTAGCTAAGAGGTCCAAAATCATCTTTTGGATTCCAAAAGGGTCCTTTGGGGAACAAAAAAAAAATTAGTTGTAATGTGCACACTATAAATAGTACCAGTTTGTTGTTATTGGTTTGTTGTAGTTGTGGATTTTGTTTCCATTTATTTTGTTCTTCTTGCTGTTGCAGCAGGATCTCACCATGTAATTCTAGCTGTCCTGGAACTCTCTGTGTAGACCAGGTTGGCCTTAACTCACAAAGACCCCCTACCTCTGCCTGCTGAGTTCTGGGATTAAAGATGTGCACTGCTAGACTAGCCCATCCTCAATTTCTTAATCTTTAAAGCTGAAATTCATTTTGGTATATGTTTGGAGGTATAACTATAATTTAACTTTTCTTTGGCTTTCTTTTCTCTTATTCTGTGCTTTCTGGGTGCTGGGATTAAAAGCCCACACCACTACACTCAATAAAGATACAGTTTTGTGAGCTTTCATAAATATATGCTCATAACCATGACATAAAACTAATTATCTTCATTAAAGCTTCGTTCGGTTTAAACAGTTACTGCTATAGAGTTCAGGGAGTCTTATGAAAGAGTTTGGAGATAGAAGGATCTGGTGGGGACAGGAGAGCCACAAGAAGACAGAGCCAAAAATCTGGGCCCAGGGGTGGGGTCCTGCAGAGACTGATGCACAAACCAAGGACCCTCTGTTCATATGTAGCTGATAGTCAGCTCAGTCCCCATGTGGGTTCCCTAGCAAGGGGAGCAGGAGCTGTCTCTGACATGTATTCTGTTACCTGCTCTTTGATCACTTTCCTCTGGAGGGGCGTCTTTGTCAGGCCACAGAGGAAGAGGATGCAGGCAGTCCTGATGAGACTTGATAAGCTAGGGTCAGATGGTAGGAGAGGAAGGCTCCCATTTTTTGTGGTCCAGGGGTAGCGGGATAGGGAGAAAGAGCAAGGGAGGGTGGGACCGAGAGCAGATGAGGAAGGGGGCTACAATCGGGATGTAAAGTGAATAAGTTATAAAATCAAATAAAAATAATGAAAAAAGCTGCTGTGGTGGCACACAAATTTAATTTCAGCACTGGGAGGCAAACATGGGCAGGTGTATCAGTGTGAGTTTGAGGTTAGCCTGACCTACATAGAGAATTCCTGAGCAACTGAAATTGTATAATAGAGGGACCTTCTCTCAAAGCAAGCAAGCAAACAAACAAAAAGCTTCAGTTTATCTATAGTGAAAGCATAATTTTTAACTCATGATTCTTGAAGACCATGGTTGTAGCTCTTTACTTTCCACTCACCAAATCAACCATGTTGTTGTCCGCTTGAGTCACAGAACCTGCATTTTCTTCTGTTAAGATATCTTTACTCTCGAACCTGATTGTGTCTTGGAGACTGAGTAGATCTGTACAGAGTTCTATTTTCTTGCCTGACCTATACCCTAAAACCTCTCATCGGTTAATCTTTCTCTGGCTCGTACTGATTGTCCTTCAATTTGAATTTTTATTCTCTTACCTTCTCCATTTATCTGGAGCCTTTACCAGACACACCGTTTTCAAAAGATGTCTATCGAATAAATACGCGAGGTGCCAACGGCACAGTTTAATGCCCTGCAGGTCATGTGTGAAGTTTAGATTTTATGCCAAGGCAACAAAGGTCTGTTCAGGTTTTCACAAAAGAATGTCACGATTAGATCTGTGTTTTGGAAAGGTAACTGAAAGCAATGTAAAGTCTATAAAAGAGTGATTTGAAAAAAGAAGAGTTAGTGGGAATCGAATCAGACAATTATTGTAGAACTGTAGGACAAAGAACATTAGCGTATTGATTAAAGGGATGAGATTGGAAAGGGAACCAGATTTTCAGAATAAATGTCTAAGAAATAATCACCCATGGGAAAATCAAGGAGAAAAAAAAGAGTCAAACATATTCCATGTTTTTTGTCTGAAAAAAAAAAATAAATGCACCATAAACTGAGAAGAGTTACAGACACAAAACAAAACAAAAAAAAATTGTGTAAATTAGTGTTAAGGTCTATAAGCATTATTCAAGTAGATTGGAGATAAAATAGAATCATTAACCAATGTATCAGGCTTATGAAAACAGCAGATGCACAGGGCATTGTTATTGGCCCCTCTGTATACACCTAACCTTTGTTGGTGCCCTGGGACTCTTACCTGTTTCCTTTCCACATCTGCATATTGGCTTCAGGCAAGGGGAGGCACCAATGAAGATTCAAGGGTCAGGGAAAGAATGAATTTATAGGTATTTGATTTTCGCTTCTCTTCCTTTCAGCTTAAGATAGACTATCTTGGTAGGGCTTAGTTCTTACCCAGTGGCCTCTGTAGGTAGCTACTCTCTAGATTCCCAGAATAAATTTCTCCCTTTATCTCATCATACCTTTTGGCTGTAAGGCTTGGATGCTAACCATTCAGCTCAGAAGTTATAAATACTCCCTACACCGAAATCTCAATTAATCCCAGTAGAGAATGACATCTCTCTCCTGCTGGGACCCTGATAGGCAGTCGATATTTCTCGGTGATTATCACCTTTAAAAAAGCATTCATCTTTTGTCATTCTCATAGCGGCTTACTGACTAGGGTATGTATAACTCTTATTTGTAGACATTGCAAGTAGTTAGACCTTCGGATGTCTAAAAATCCATAAAGATGAAATTCACTTAAAGGAAAACTGGTAGATTAATCTGCTCAGAATAAACACACACACACACTTAAATTGTATACTGAAGACATTTTCAGAAATTTTATTTGAACAGAGAAAATATAGTCAAGGAAGGGAAAGGTTTTGAGAGGAATCAACCATTTCACCTGTTTCAAAAAATGTCTCAAATGGCAATAAAAGCAGAGCTTCAACATTGTCATTGGAGATGCCATTGGTGATTTTCATCTAGAGTAGTTTTTCTGTATTGACAGCAGTTGAGTAAGAAGCATGACTACAGTGTTTCAAGAGTTAAATGGAGCTAATATGGTGGTATAGACTTATCATCCCAGCAGTCAGGAAGCTGGGACAGGAAATTCTTAAGTTCCAGCCCATGCTGGCCTAAAGAGTGAATTTTAGGCCAGCCTGAGCTATAAAGAAAGACCTTGTCCCCAAACAAGCAAACAAATACTAAAGCTTAAAAGGAGAGGAGGGACCAAGATAGAGCCAATTCCAGTTTGGAGAGTCGTATAGTAGAGGGGCTTTTAAAATGAAGTCAGAGAAAGGAAGACTGAAGAGCCAAGATCCAGAAGAAATGCATGCAGTTTTAGTGATATAGTTGGCTGTGTGTTGAGCCTGTCCTTCAAGGGTTCAAGAATTGAAGTTCAGTTTGCATCATGGGGCACTAAGACAGGGAAATGCAATCTGTCTGTGGTGTTCAAAGGTGAGAACCTTAGGAAATTACTAGAATTGGATAGTGTCAGTGTGGTCCCCATGAAGCAGTACCATTAGCTTTTTAAGAAGAGTTTAGAATACCTGCTTTCCATCCCTTGCTATGTTATATCTTGTGTCACTCTGGACTCTGCTAGCAAGAAGGCCATCACCAGACGTAGCTTTTTAACATTAGTCCAGAATGGTACACTGAAAAAAAAAATCTTCATAAAGGACTTCGTTATAATAATGAAAATTACCAATAGACTCAGCTGGGAATGCTCTGGCAAATTGCCATAGACTGTATCGCTTAAACAAGGAGTATTCATTTTTCCATAGTTCTAGAACCTGGAAAGTTGAAGATGCAGTTGCTGGTCTAGTGTCTATTGAATGCACACATCTCAGCTCACAGATGTAGAACCACTCTCACATGACAGAGGTGGGGAGGAGCAGACTCTTCTGCTAGGGCCCTAAACCCTTCAGGAAGGCACAACCTTCCGCAATAGAATCCTTGGAAGAGCTCTACCTCAAAACACTCTCACACCGGAAGGGTGGTATTTCAACACATGGCTTTGGCGATTCTGTTTTGTTTTGTTGAGAGGGGAGGTAGTTGTATTCAGTATACTGACAAAGCATGCAGACTTCAAAAGATGAGAAAGTTTGTAGAGAAAGGATAAGATTCTTCTGCAAGAGACTATCTTTCTTTTAAATGTGAATGAAGGGTATGAAAATTGTGCATAAGTTTTCTGGCAGAGCCCCATGGATCCTGAGCTGGATGCCACTATTTTGTACTTAGCTCCCTTTCTCCCTGCCCCTGTCCCCTTCCACCACCATACCACCCCCAGCTCAGGGTATCTCTGTGTAGTCCTGGCTCTCTTGACCTCACTCAGTAGAGCAGGCTGTCCTGGAACTCATAGAAATCCACCTGGCCCTGCCTCCCACGTGCTGGGATTAAACACGTACCACCACTGCCCAGCTTTTTATTTTTTTTAACTTAATCTTCTATTAGATCCTTGTTCTTCTTCTCTAGGTCCCCAGTGCCTAGTGTATAGGAACCATGAAGAAAAAATTAAGCTAAAATTAAAACATCTAATGTTGAAAGGCAAAGGACTTGACAAATACCCTAACTGATAAGTTTATTTCTTCTGTACCATGGGAGACTCAATCTGCTGGAAACCGGGATGCCTTAGAGAAGAGGTTACAGCTAAAAGTACTCCAGTTGGGAGTGCTGAGATTTCACTCAACAAACACACATTGACTATCCAACCAATTCCTGCTTCTTGTCCACAAAAAAAAAAAAAAAAGGTAAATGAATTAGTGAACTGACAGGAGAATTCTGATCCCGTTTGTTTTCTTGGCTGTGAGCCTTTAATTTTGATTAAGTTGGAGAAGTCTCAGTGAGCCTCGTTAAAAGCATTTCCTAAACTCCCAAGCCAGTCCCCAAGCCAGGGGCACCCTAAAAGTTCTTGCTACTATGACCTTTGTCTCAAGAGCTGGCTGACCTGTCTTCAGAATCCTTGCCCCACTTGCTGCAATATAAACTTTGGCTTGCTTGAGGCCTTTGGGTATTACTACATTGGAAGACAATGAGAAGAGTTTTCATCTGTGGCCAATTAAGACTCTTTTTATGGTAGTGAAATCTTATAAAATAATTTTTTTCTATTGCTAGAGGGAAGGATGAAAATTTAATATCACACATACATATATAATGTAAGTGCAATTTATTTCTCTGTTGCACTCAAAGAAGATTTGAAAAGTGTTTTATCATCTTTGTTGTTTTTGGTAAGGGCAAAAATAAGATCTTTTGAAGCATTTGAACTACATCAAAGAAAAGCAATGACAGAATGGACAAAGGGCAGAGAGGAAGATTCATTTTCTATAGGGTCCCATTTTAGGTCCTGGTTCTCCAGGTAAAGACCTGTGTGTACTTTGGTAAATTACTTAACCTCTTTGTTGCATGTGTCCATCTCTAGCTCCAATGTGAATTAATAATAGTATCTACTTAGTTAATTAAACAAAAACCCGACCTTGGAAGATAAATTAGCTAGTAATTTCAAAATGCCTACATTTTGAATCATTTTCTTACTGATTTTAATAATCTGATTCTTCTCTGAGTCTCAAAATTTATCAATTTTATGGATCTTTTAAAATAACTTTGGTCTGGAACTCACGATGTAGACCAGGCTGGCCTTGAATTTGCAGAGATCCTCTTGCCTCTGCCTGCCAAGTGCTCAAAGAATTTTAATTTTATTTAATTTTCACTCTTCTCTATTTTATCACAAATAATATTCTTCTTTTTCTCCTTATTGCTTCCTAGCTAGTTGTCCTCTCTTCATTTCTCGACTTGCAAAGTTAACTTATTTGACTTAAGAGCTTATTTTACAATACCGTTGATAGTTATGTATTTCCCTCTGAACACTGACTTTCCTGTGTTCCATAAATTTTGGCATGTATCCCATTTGTTTTATTTCAAAGTATTTTTGAAGTATTCTTGTGTGGGGGAGGGAAAACTGGTGTGGATGAGAGATTTGAACTTCAAATTTACACAGGCCTAACTTTGACAGTCATTCGTTACTTAATATTCCATACAAGAAATTTTGTGCTTCTGATTTGGGGTTCATTGGATGTTAATCTCTACCACTTACACTGAGAAATAAGTATAGGCTGGCAGACCCACAGAACACAGTGGGTACCCAGCAAGCACCCTTTTCCATGAATCAGACAATACCATCTCTATGAACTTAAGTATGGGAAAACAAACTTTGAGGGTTGGAGGTGTTTGAGGGGACATGAGAAAGAACACAATTTTGCCCTATTCTTGCACATGTAGGCCACGGAGAAAGGAATGGGTTAAGCTGTAATCAAAAGCAGCATAATGGAATGGTAAGAGCTTTTTAAAATCAATCTAAGTGTGAAATTCTTCTGTTCAACTTGTAGCTGATTTTATGTCTTTAATTTATTGTTTTCTCATCAGCAAAGTGTGAAAAGACACACTTGTGGGATGAAAGGTGATAATTCCATAGTGTAAAGCATGGTGGCATCATTGCCTGGGAAGTGATTCTAATCTCTCACCACGGAGTAGGACCACGCTTTCCATCTGGTGGGAGGTGATTCCTGGAGCCCAGAGTGACAAGTAGGCTTGGAGGCTACTGATGTCACTTCCCTCCTTTTTTTTTTTAATTCTTATAAAATGTTCATATGTTTTCATGTCTTTTCTGTACAGACGTCTGTGCACCAAATATATGTCTAGTGACAGTGGAAGCCAAAAGAGAGCATGCAGGTGGTTTTGAGCCATCATGTGGGTGCTAGGACTCAAACCTCGGTTCTCTTGAAGAGTAGTGAGGGTCACCTCTCCAGCCCCACTTCCTTATTTTTCTTTATTATAATTATTATGCGAGAAGTACCCACTTATATTGACTACTGGAATGAACCTCATTCAGTAAAATTATACCGTGGGCTGGAAAGATGGTATGGCTGTCCTCGTTGGGACAAGCTATGAAGCATCTTCCAAAAGTAAACAAATAATTACTAAAGTAATAATTTAATAGGTTTTCCATTAAAGTTTAACTGTCAGTTATCAAAACCTTCAAGAGGAGCTAGAGATCTACAGGGCTCAAATCACGTGTTCAACGTTGCACAGCTTTGAGGAGGGTGAGGTGGCTCAATGGTTTAGCAGTGTGTATCACTCTACCAGTTCAGTTGTCAGCACCCATGTTTGGTGGTAAACAGTCACCCCTAACTCCTTTAACACACACACACACACACACACACACACACACACAGAATTTAAAAATGAAAATTCACAGCAACAACAAAAAGGCAGCAAATGTCCCTAAGAACTCATCTCCAACCCAACTAGTTCACTCCTCTTTGCCTTTCCTTTATTTTCCATTCCATTCCATTCCATTCCATTCCATTCCATTCCATTCCATTCCATTCCATTCCATTCCATTCCATTCCATTCCATTCCATTCCATTATCCCCATCTGGAGCAGGTCATTCCTACCTGTAAATCTTCCTAGTGCTTTGTTTATACTTTTCTCATGGCTTATACACTTTTCTGTGAGTCATAAAGGTTATTTGGGTCCTTGTGTTATTTCCCTGAGTGGATAATAAATTCCTTGAATTTATTCCTTGAAAGGAGGAACACAAGCATCCATCACTGTGTCCATCAGGACTGCTTTCGGTCTTGCACAGTAGGGATATTTAATTACTTCACAAAACAATGAGGCTGAAAATAGATGACAGTTTAATGACTTCTTAAAAGCCCCAAGTTCAATTTTCTCTTTACCATACTTGGTGCATTAGATTTTTATTTTCTTGCCTGTTAATTCACAGTTTTAAGATGGCTGTCCTAGAGGCAGGCATCTGGTTATTGTAGAAGAAAAGAAGAGGGCAGAGAGGCAGTATTGCTGAGTCATCTGCTCATGGCTCCTGATCCTTAAGAAAAAAAAGGAAGGAGAATCTTCCCCAGAGCTTGTGATTAGCTAGCTCCTCCCTACACAGCATCAGCCTGCATCTTTTGTCCAGAACATGAATATTCTGTGGTCCCAAGTTACCCACATGCACTCAAATGCTACCTAAAGAGATTTTGGTTTGGGTTTTGGTAGAGGTTGTTTTGATTTGATTTTGGTTTTTCTGAGGCAGGGTCTTACTAGACAATCTCCAGGTTCCCTTAGAATTCACTATGTAGCCCAGGTTGGCCTCAAATGTGTAGTCTACCTCTCTCTCCCAAGAGCTGTGATTACAGGAGTGGGTCACCACATCTGGCCAGCACTGTAGCTGAAGACTTGTCAGATCTCTGTAGAGCCCTCCCAACACTCTCTGGGATGCGAAAGAGAGAACCTGAAAGCAAAGGGCACACTTGGATGTTGAGGAGCCTTATGGAAAGGAATGTGGTGGCCATATCCTACTCACCTTCATAGCACGGGAATTTAACTAAATTCACACCTCAGCAAAGGTACCAACTACATGACTGACGGGGCATACCTTCAAGATTGCTTGCAGTCCGTCACTCCTTCACGTCACTCCTTCACCTGTGTGTACACTACCAGCCTCCCTTAGCCTCTTTTATGATGGACTTTCATGACTGTCTCTGTCAATAGGTGGCTTTCATACCTAAGCATATGTTTAACTACAATTCTCAGAGTGTCAACCATACGTTGAATAAACCTTAAAGATGTTCAGGTGAACACCATTTCACCCTGTACCTCAGTATAAATTGTGAGTCAATTATTTATGAGTGGAGCTCAATTTGTTTAAACCTCATTGACCTTTGATACAGTTATGACATGTGTCTTGACTTGATTCTCCCCTCTATTGATTTGGTCTGGAAGGGGAAGACAAGAGGTGAAATGGCCCCTCAGGGTAAGCTGAAATTGTAGGTTACAGCCATGTTAAATTGCTTTAGTATACTTGGTGTCCTTTGGAGTCAGAAAATGAAGCAATAAAGTAGGTTGATGTAAGTAATTCTTGTTTTTAAAAGGACCTTGAAGTGCTCTTAACAATATCATGGATTTGATAAGATCTGCTTCAGACTTAATTTAGAATGAACATAAAGATGACAAAGCCAAAGGAATGTTGAAATACTAGTGTTGTGCTAACAGCATCTAAGCTGGACTCATGGGAGATGACTGGTGGGGATTCTTCACTATTGTCTGTCGTGCATGGGGAAAATTAACGCAGCAGTCACCAGCAGGAATTTCCTGGGGGGCATATCCAGGTGTACAAAATAGTTAGAAGGATTTTAAATGTTTTTGCTCATTACTTACGTGCCATCAAGTTCAGACAGTGCTCAAACTTGGGCAATTTTTCAAAATTTAGAGTGTTAATTTTTGTGACAGCCCAACCTATTAAACCTGAATGTTCACAATGTTCCTTTTCCTCTACTCCATCTCCGACTGTCTGTGCTTATTGAGGAGCAGGTGGGCTAAGTGAGGAGGGGGAGAATACAGAGAGACAACGGTAATTCACATACGAAGGAAGGAGCACCAGAAACTGGAGAAAAGGCGAGACCTTTTTCTGGAGATAAGAGTAGAAGACAATGTCAGGATAAACTGGGTGTTGGGAGCAGAGTACAGTATTAGAATGTTTAGATAGAGGAAGAAAAGGATTGGAGGTATGTTTGATCCAGAGAAACGTAAGAAAGCTTATTTCAAAAGATAGTTTTAGGTATGTAAGGTTTGTTGTGAGATAACTAGTTGTTTTTATTTGTTTGTTTGTTTGTTTGTTTATTAACTTTGGATGTATATGTATGCTGTTATCATTATTTTTTTAAACAGTTGTTTGGTTTGTGTGTGTGTGTGTGCGTGTGTGCGCACATGCACTTGTGCCCATGCGCCATAGCACACAAGTACAAATCAAAGGACAAACTGTTTTCTCTTCTTCCACTATTTGGGTCCTGGGATGCAAACTTAGGTTGTCAGGCTTGGCAGTAGGTGAGTTACTTACTGAGCCATCTTGCTGGCTCTATTATTACGTTTTAATAGACCCCAGTTTGGTTTCAAGAAAAAACTAGGATGGTTTGGTTTTATTACCGCCCATGAAGTTGTCATCCCTTGCTCTTTAAAGCCCGACTCTCCTCACATGGCAGCAGCATTGATGCTGTTGATTAATGACACGAAAAGATAGCATGTGACCAGGAAAGGCATTCGGAGCTAATGCTGGATGAGGTGGGACTCAAAGAAGACCAGGGAGACTTGGGAGGAACTGGCTCAGAGTCTAAGTGTCTTCTGATTAATGGGCAGTCTGAGGGAAGAGTCATGACTCTAGAATTTAAGCTCAAACCTCTAGTTGATGTTGGAGCTCCATAATAAAAAAGCTAGCTCGAGTTCTCCAAAGCCTTGTATAAATGCTGTGTTGATTCAGAAATTCCAGTCTGAAGATCACAGGCCCATCATATACCTCAAGACCTTTTGTGTAAGCATATGTGAGTTAAAGGTCATAGAATCCATTCATGAATGGACATCATTGTATAGGATCCAGTGACGAGGTGGCACTTGAACCAAGAATTCCTGTAATTCCTCTGGTCAAAACTTCATTCTCTCACTGGAGAGATGGCTCAGCAGGTAAACGTACTGAGTTCTATCTGGGACTCACATGGTGGATGATGGTACAAACAAGTCATCTTACCTTCACTGGAGAATACTCTCTCTCTCTCTCTCTCTCTCTCTCTCTCTCTCTCTCAGATACACATATACGTACACAAGCACACATTTACACCAAAAACCACTCTATTCTCTATTATTGTTGTCAAAGATACTAAAATAAGTGGGAAAGAGTTGGTACTATTTGCTGGCCAACTTTCCAATACATAATGACTTACTCTTTTTTTCTTCTTTTTGTGTTTGGCAGTGCTTGTGGAGAGCTTCTGACATGGTACGTAGGGAAGTGCACTAGATCCTGGTCCTTGATATTACTTAGTCTTACTAGCTTCTTACTTGGAAAGCTCACCCTAGGAGGCACAGTTCCACACTGCTGCTCAGTGCCTCTCCGTTTCTGCTAACCACCTCCTCTGTGCAGACACGAAATGTAGTGCTTTAGTGCTAACTGGGGATGTCCTCTACTGTTTGCAGTGGTGTCTACTTTCAGATGTAACCTTCCAGTCAATGAGAAGACCAAAGCCACCAATCATGGTTCATATTCAGGAGCTGGAGAGCAGTTAAAGAAATTGACTGCTCTTCCAGAAGATCCAGGTTCAATTCCCAGCACCCACCTGGAAGCTTACAATTGTTTGTAACTCTAGTTCCAAGGAATCTGAGACCGTCACACAGCATAGATGCAGGCAAAATACCAGTGCACATAAAAAATAGTAATAATGGTTCCCACTAAACAGACATAGCCCTAAAATATGTCCCTTCCCTTGTAATTCTCCCCATGTTTCCAAAACCAAGACAGGATTAATTGTGGGCCAATACTATTTTTCATCTTTGTTTAACCTCAAAAATTCTAAACTGAATTGTTTTCTTAAGGTTTCTAAAATTTTCTCTTCTCATTTACATACCAGATCCCTGCGTTGGAAAAGCAGACAAAATTAAGACCCCAAACCCCAAGCCAAAGAATCCAAATGGCAAACAAGAAACAGCAACAACAACCAAAAAAACCCTCAATTACACCTTTCTAGAAGGTTTGACCTGATTTATTAAGACTGCATTTTCCCAGTGTCTCAAAGAATTCTCCAATACACCCTTTCTAATTTTCCTTTAGTTATATTTATTCATGTGTCCATTTTAAAGGATACTTACCACCTTGATTAGATTGTAACTCTCCTTGAGGACAGAAGATGTGTCTAACCACTAATAAGCTCCCCCACATTTAGCAAAGAGCAGCGCAACCTCTTGTGTGTGTGTGGGGGGGGGTCAATAAATACTTGTTGAGTCACTGGCTCTATAAATATAAACAGCAAAATAACCAGACATTCGGTGAGTACCTAATTTGCTCCCTGTAGGTAAGGCTGTCTTTTTGGTAGCATTGATTCTTTCAGGCCACAAGGGTTCGGTTTAGTGAATTACACCTGCCATGTGCTAACTGGTACCTTGGTGGCTAAAATGAGTTTAAGGGTCTCCTCAAATGAAGGCCATTTCCCCCCCGAGAGGGACTCTGAATCTTGCAGAATACCTAACTCGACCTTTGTTTTTATCCACAGCATTTTTCCTTTGAGAGAAAAGATCCCTTTGCCTTTAGGCATTTAGCCTTTGCACTAGGCAGACACTCTCCAGTCATGAACGAATAAAAATGCACTTGATTTACCATTTTCTTAGTATTTTCCATTTTGAAAGGAATGTGTCGCTGAATTAAAGTGAATGCCAAGCAGGAAATTCACAATTTTCCTTGCAGCATTTTCCATAAGTGAGCAGCTTTCCAGCCGATCCAGCTGTCAGCAGCGGCCTCCTACTGTTTGACTCACACTCAGAATTCATTTCTCTGTGCATTGCAATAAGAAAGTTTTGCAGAGCATTAAAGGAGCACGGAATATACTCCCTCAGTATTTTCTTCTTGAGTTAGATCTACCAAACGGTTTCTCTTCTGCCTTTTCGTACCACACACTATGTTCTTACGCAATTTTAGAAAACCTACAACAGGCTCAAGTTCATAGATGAATTAGTGGCGTCTCAGCACGAAATCACTCTCTGTCTTGGATCCTGAGAAATGTGGTGTCTTTTGTTGTGGTGTGAGCTAAAAATTACAAGCAGTCTTAACAAGTGGTTTGAGCCTTCTGAATTGCAAAGACACCAGGTTTCCAATTCCCATTACAGGACTGAAACACATTCAAAAGCTGGGGAAAGATTTTTTTTCTCTTGAGCCGCTCTGCATGGGCTGCAGAAAAGTAATGCGTTGTCTTCCTCCCACAATGCTCCTTTCCCTCAGAGTGCCTAACGTGGGACATTTGTATATTTAGCTCTCACTTGTGGAAGGCATTCCTTCCGGCTGCAGAGACAAAACACTATTTGTCCCTTTGGCATACATTTTTTTTTTTTTCCCCAGCAGGGTTTTGTTTGTTTGTTTGTTTTGTTTTGTTATCTGCTGATTTTACCCACACTGTTTAATGCTTTGTGGTTTCTTGATTTTTTTTTTTAATTCCACCATCATTTAACGCACACGCTTTTCTTTGCTAGCCTGGCCTGCTCTTTCCTTCTCCTCGTGGATCCCATCTAAAGGTGTTGCTCTCTGATACTCCTGGTTCTTTTCTGCATGTCTTGGTTAAACTCCTGTGTATGTGAAGTCTTTTCCAGTAGTGGGAGTCAATATATATCAAATACTGTCTGTGTGCTAGGCCTTTTAATGGGTGCTTTTCATACACTATACAAATATACAATCCTGAATAGGTAATAGTATTTATCATTATTGTTACAGACAGCTAGCACACCTTCGGCTTCTCCTCTAAGCTAGCACGTTTTAAAATGTATTTCTTTATTCACTCATTTTTTTTTTTCACTGTAGTGTGGACTGTCCTGGAAGTCACTGCACAGCTCAGGTTGTTCTCAGATATACAGCAATCCTACTGCCTCAGCCTCCTGAGTGCTTTGGATTAGAGGGAGGAGCCATCATGCTTGCCTTAAACTACTAAATGTAGAGAGCAGCCATTGATTCCGTTTAGATGGCCCTTCCTCTAAACCCAGAGCCTGGCACCAAGTGAAGAGTTTAGTAAGTGGTGATAATAATATTAGCGTGGCAGAGACATCGTTAAGAATTCGTTTTAATTTACAGAGGTTTGTTCAAGTTTCCATTGCTCTCCTAATATTACAGCTTGCCATTTTGGCACTCCTGTGGGAACTATTTCTAAACTGTTTAGGCAATTTACAATTATTCTCACTTCATGTGCATCGCTAGCTAATCAATTGCTTATTAGAATAAAGGGCTTGTATGAATAGCGTCTTAAAATATTTCTGTATTGCAGAATCAGTACAGAGTGCATATGGACACACACACACACACACACACCACTTTTAACAATGGTTCCAGTAAAGAGCCTGATTGCTTCATGGCCTTACTGCATAAAGCAGCAGCAGTACAAATGAAATCCAAAAGTCTAGACCCGTGCTCAGGCTGCAAGAAAGCCTGCTCCTGCTTTTGTGAATTACTTAAACGTTTCCTAGGGTCTTGACAGGTGTGTAGATGGAATGTCACGAGTGGTTGATTAACCTAGAGATTTTTGTTTGTCTGTTGCTGTGCTGGAGAATAGAACTCAGGGCCTTGTGTGTGTTAGACATGCATTCCATCACTGAACTATACTTCCAACCTATTTATAATCTGAAAGGTCCTAATTAGGCAAAGTGGTATATTAATTCAGTAATAGGAAGATTACATTTCTAACCCTAATCACTGCATATGGTGTGCTTTGATCTCAATGGGGGCTGATAGGAAAATGTTCAAAATAACCTGTCACTACTAGAACACACGATGCAGCAAAACATCATTTGTATTTTTAGCAAAAGTCACAGGCTCCTCAAGTGTGTGATGTGCTGGCCATTTTATCCGAATTGAAGTATTCCTTTTGAATTTTTATTTTTCTCTTTGTTCTAATTCCCACCTCTGGATTTCCTCTTGTGTGCAGGCTAGCTGTAAGTATGAAAAAGAAGCCCAAGTCCACAATAATAGATGGAGGACAGGAAAACATAGGCTGATTACTGCACGACTGCTTCATATATTATATAGACAGAGTTCCAGCGATTTATTTAGCTGTGTCTGGGTGCTTGCTTGGGGAGCTGGAGATCCATTCTTTCATTCTACCAAGAGCTCTTGCTGTCAATTAATTAGAATATATATTCCTATTAATTCAGGGGTGTGTATTGCCTTCTTTATGTACACTGGAAGCATTTCCCTGAAACTGCCTCTGTCTTTGGTGATTGCATCCAGCACTCCCACCCTGGATTTTACTGTTTCTTTCCCAATCTTCATATTGCATGCTTGCCAAACCAGACGGATGCTTTCTGGAATGGAAATGTATTGTTGCTATGAACGATATTTTTTAATGTTGAGACTACAGATTTGAACTTGATATCTGTACAAATGCTGCTAAGCAAAACATGCTTCATAGATTAGGAAATTAGATTACCTATTATTGACTAAAATACACAAACCAAGTAATTAAATAAAAACTCCCGCCAAGGATTGCCCCAGCAATGGCTGTATCTATCTGGCAGAAACTAAAACCCCATGGCCACTTGTGAAATAAACTTGACATTGTGAAAATAGAGGTGCCAAGCTCATTGTCTTCATCCTAAAAACCCGTGTTTCCGATGGCATTGTGCATCTCAGCTAGCAGCATTTCAATATCTCTTGCTACCTCAGCTAGAACTCTGAAAGTCATCCTTGACTTATGTTTCTTATTTCCCATGTCAGATTGATCATCAGACCTGTCAGCTCTCCCTCAGAAGCGTCCTTTGGCTAACTAAGGTCCCTTTTTGTCATCCTCATGGCCACTGGCTTAGACCCTTATCATTTTGTTTTGGGGATTAACACAGATTCCTACCTGGACCCTTCATCCTCTCAGACATTCTTCACAGAGGCACCAGTGTCATCATTCTGAAAACAATTCTCATCAAGTCACTTCTTTCCTTCAAGAGCTCAGAAGGAGTCAGCGGTTTACAGGGTACTCTGTGAGCTGTGCTGGGCCCACCAGGCCTCCGTGGTGAGATAGCACATCAGTTCGCTAGTTAACAGTGGTTCTGGTTCTTTCAGTATGGACTCTCCAGGCTGGCCCCATTCCAAAGTGCTCACCTCAACTCTCATATTAGCTGGTTACGTTAATTACAGCATCCTTTTCTCTGCCCAGGGTGCTTCTCTTCTCCACTTCCACTTGGCGAACATATTGTTCGAGGTCACGCTAACATCACATCTCACTAAAACATTACTTGAAACCTGCAGACCAAGCCACACTTGCCTTGCTCCAAATCACTGGCTCTGCGACCCTTTAATATAGTTCCTCATATTGTGGTGACCCCTAACCATAAAATGATTTCATTACTACTTCGTAACTGTAATGTTGATACTGTTATGGAAACTAATATAAATATCGGATTTGAAGGATATCTGAAACGCTACCCCTACAAAAGGATTATTCAACCCCTAGGGGGTCGTGACCCATAGATTGAGAACCACAGCTCTAAACTCTCATTGTGCTGGCGTCACCCCCATTACCAGCATGTATTGCTTTATTTCCAACAATCTCTTTCCAGTTCTGCAGGCGGACCCTTCAGGACAACTCTCTCCCTAATATCTGGCTCACCTTTGAACTTGCCAAGTACAAAGGCACTTAGTTAATGCTGCATGAAAGAGTGAGAGATTCCCATCAGTCTTATGTCCATCTTATAAGACTTTGCAACTGTGCCGAGTGGTATTTGTACTTAGGAGGTTCCTACTCAAATGTGATAATCTTTCTGTGGAAAGTTCGATATTTGGCAAACACAGAACAAAGCAAACCGAAAGCAACATGAAGAACTCATGGGACAGACTATATAGAGCCTCAAGCAACAGTCAGGGCTCTAACATAAACAACATCCGCTACTGAGCAAAGTCGTATATCCTTAGAAGTCTTGTCTCTGCCCAGACACTGCCAGAGTCAAGAGCAGCAACAGTAAGAACAGAAAGGAGACCTTAACCGTACTTTCCTTAGTCGAGAAGAAGATGTTTTGGAGGTCATTTAGGTGGTAACGAAGCTTGAGCTGATGGCATGGTTATGAAGATGGGCACTAATAAGTGTCAACCTATTGCAGCCCAGAGTCCGCCAGGCCCGGGAAACTGCTCTGGTGGTAGTCTCTTCTTCCTGTGGCGGTGGCTGTCTAATGGTCCTGCTTCCCACTGGCGATCTTTCCTGGGCCTTGAGTCACAGCAAGTTCTTCTGGCATTTTAGTGCTAGGGATGCCTCCTCCTTTGTTCCCTAGATAAAGCAAGTTCTTTGCTGCTTGCTTCATTGTCCCTTGTGTGGCTCTCATCACCAGGTTGCCATTGTCTCTTCATGAATTATCTGAAGTGTGTTTCCTTAATTAGACTCTAACTACAATGCTGTTCAGAAGAGAATGAAATTAGATATACCATGAGGCTGGAGGGATGACCCAGTGGTTAAGAGCGTTTGTTGTTCTTCAGGAAGACTAAAGTTTAATTCCTAGCACACATATCAAGTGACTTACGAATACTCCCTGTAACTCTAGCTCTAAGGAACCTGACACCTTCTTCTGGCCTCTTGAACACCAGCACACAAGTAACATACACTCAAATAGAGGCACATAAGTAAAAATAAGAGTAAATTTTAAACAAAATAAAAATTAAAAATAGACATGTCAAAAGTTCTATACTCAACTTACAGAGTTAAAATCGACCAAGTCTGAACCTACCCCTTAAGTAGACAATACTAGGTACTCATGTATTCTTGGGAATGCTAAATGGTCTTGTGGGCAATTCATGAAACATTAAGGAATCCCACGAACTATTTTCTAAGAAATATCCTGACTCTGTGCTTACAGACTTGAACTCTAACATTCGTCCCATCTAGAAAGTTGTGTTGCCAATGGTACGTGAACCTCAGCCCTAGGACTGCACCAAACTGTAAAGTTCAAAGGCCCACTTTGTGGCTTTCTTTGTACGTATTTAAGTAACAAGGGAAGTGATCAGAAGATTGTCTTTATTCTCTATTAATTCATAAAAGCACAACGGAACTTCAGTTAAGCCTGAAATCAAGAACATTTCCAACCCTATCATAGAGGATAGCTGCCATGAAAAGTAGAACCAGTTTGAAAACAAACAGGCTCAGTTGGTACAGACTACAAAACCTTGTGCTAGGTCCTCTTGCAAAATAGGATCTTGGTGTTTCCAGCAGAATGTTTCCAACCACACATCTGCTGTCGTGACTAACCCAACTTTTATTGACGAATGGTTCTGAAACCATAATCTCACAGGCTGACTAACGGGAGAATAATGCAGCTCTTTTGAATCAGGATTAACTTGTGTTGGTTAATGGGTTTGGAAAAACAATATTATACTTGACTTCTAAATAAATACTGCAGAGACCTCATGTAAATCCTCCCATAATTTTTCATAATCCCTCACAAGTAGTAAAATCATTGCTGTGAGGCAGACAGGAGAGGAATCCACAAATAAGACATCTGTTATTGTTACATCAATGATGATGTATGCCCAACTCCGAAAGAACAACATTTAACAAGAAGTGGGACCTTATCCAAAATGAGATCTCACTCACTCCCATGGCTTCATTTGCTACATTAATAAGAGTAAACTCAAGTTTATAATTGGGTGATCTTATCTGTTAGCATTAGTAATCTATCACAGGCGTAGAGCTTTATATTTTAAAGTAATGGAATTTAAAATGTTGGAAAAGCCCTCCGCTAATATGTAGCATGCATGGGCAGATGAAGACAATAATATATTAAACAAACAGGAAAGAAATGTTAGAGCTGGTTAGGTTGGTTTTTTTTCTGTACTATATGTTTAATAGACATTCTTAATGCCGCCTCCAGTTTTTACACTGTTACCAACTTAAGATATTTTAAAAGTATATTGAACAAAATGAAAGATTGTTAAGGTTAATTACGGTTGTCACAGGACCTTTGTGTGTTAATATCTAACATTACTTTAAGAGAAAAAAGTTTTTTGCTTGAATCTAACATTTTTTCAATATCTGGTGAAAACCAAATTATATTCTAAATTCTACAGATTACATTACATATGTGGTTAGGAGAAAATTTAAGAAGCACTGTGAAGGGTGTTTGTGATAAGACTAGCAATTAGTTCTCAACAGAGATTTATGTTCAGATCAAAGCTGTCTTTGTCAGGTCCTCTTCTGGTGTCTACCCACCTCCCTACTCATCTCTGCCTTGTTTTGTTTTGTTTTTAAGGGAGTTACCTCACTCTGTATCCCAGGATGGCCTCCAACTGGTGATCCTTCCACTTCAGCCTCCTGGGTGCTGGGGCAGTAGCTGTATGCCACCAGGCCTGGCTCCATTGACTTGTGACTTGCAGTTTCAATCCTACTAATAACAAGCTTTTGCTTAGCTCTCAGATTGGAATGGGGGCAATTTCATAGGGTTCCCCAACTGCCTCTTAGTCTCATGCTTCACAGTGCAGTCGTGAGAAAAGCCTTTGATTCTTCGGATGGTTTTCTGCTTAAGCTGGATTTAATCTTTTGACAGGCCTTGCTAAAAGCCAGAGACAGCGGGAGTCAAATTTGGAACGCTGGGTAAACCTGTTTGAAAACAGGTATTAGAACAGAGTTTCTGAAAAGCTCCTTCTTTGACCAATTCCTCCCCCTCAGTCTACTTTCTCAAGTGTCATTCCTCATCCATACTTTTGTGTGTAGGGACCCTGAGAATTCTATTCTTGGGCATCTTACAAGCTTTGCCACCTTATTTATCATATCCATGGTTGAAAGAGGACAACTGTGTTAGTAGGAATTGTGATGTGGTGGGTATTCACAATGAGTCCTGCCTTCTTCTAAGCAGACTTCCTTATCACCTGACAGACAGGAGAAGAGATCAGAATCTCTTTCCAAATCCAGGAAGACCATCCACTCTGTACTGCCATATTTACCTGTGTTCTTGCTTTATGTTAGAAAAATAACTCTTTCTTTCTCTCTCTCTCTCTCTCCCTCCCTCTCCATCCTGCCATCCCTCCCTCCCTCTCTCTCTCTTTCTCTTTCTTTCCCATTTGGAATCTAAAATGTTAAATGTCAAATTAATAAATAAAATATAAAACTGGTTTGTGTTTATGGGGTACATCCTAATGCTGTATTTCTATGTGGGATTTGCAACTGTGAAGGTCAGAAGAAACACTTGGGTGTCAGTCCTTACCTTCTGCCATGTTCTTTCTCCACTGTGTATTTCAGTCTACGTGGCCTGTGAGCGTCAAGCAGTTCTCTTTCTTATCTCCCACCTTCTGGCTGATTTGAGATTACAGACCTGCCCTCTGTGGCCCGCTTTTACATGGGTTCTGGGGATTTGAACTTGGACCATCAGGCTTGTGCAACAAGCACACTACTCGTTGAATCATCTCTCCAGTTTCTTACCCCCTTCCCCCATTTTTATGCCTGTGCGTTTCTTGTTTGATGTTAAAACAACCGTGATATTTTTCCATTATATAAAAATATTTAACTATGACTGAGATTAAGGATGGATTTGACATTAAAGCTATATAACTAATGATACTCACAAGCTATTAATTTTTCACAAAGTAATAAGCCTTTATTGCCTTCAGTTCTGTTAAGCCTATAGCTATCTGAACGTGCTAAGGCCCCTAATCAATCGATTCAGCATTCAACCATTGGGCTCAGGTCTCGAGTCTGGGAAGTACATAAAATTTTACCTCAGCAGGGGTGGGATATAGAATCAGTCTTGCTCTACAGCATCTCTAAGACCTCCTGTTCTGGTATTAGTTCTGGTGCTTGTATGACATCTGCTGTGAGGCTGCCGCTCATCTTTCTGCATCAGGCCAACGAGAGCAAGCAAGCACACCTTGTGCTTTCATATAGGCACGCACATCCCAGCTTCCTGCCTTACACCCCAGCCCACCCACCCACGCATAGACACTTTGCTAGCCCCTGTCAGCCACTTTCACCATTGAATAGACTTTATGACAGGTACCTCTGACTTTTAAATAATCTTGATTCTCAATGTGACATAAAATGCCCAATTTCACTCACTAAAGTTTGGGAGCACATGATTGGCCTTCTCTAGCTAGCAGCAGTCCTCACTGACCAAAGAAACTCTATGGATATGGACCCTGGTTTGTTCTGGATGGTGGCTAACAGCTCTGCTGATGGGTGAGCTTTCTAACTTTAACATCGACCTGCTTCTACTTGGTCATTTTACCCATCTCTCATTAAAACCTTAGTATGTGACATAGATGAGGTTGTATAAATTTGACAACTGTTACTGTCTCCAAAAGGTTGGATAAGCCCCAATGAGATAAAATCATGGACTTTAAAAAAAGAGTATCTAAAGAGTTATATTTCATTAACAAAATGTCAAATAAATAATAAAATATATCATCTCATTCAGTATGAGGAGGCAGAGGATTGTAAGTCTTCTATTCTCAACGTGTTTGCATTCTAAACGGATAGCCACTGAGTATCAACCCATAAGGCAGTGTCTCACACCATAAGGAGAATTTAAATAAGGACACATAACTTCAGAAGGGTGGACAGGGTATCAGCAGAAATGAAGAAAAGATAGGCTTGTGGGGCCTCATGGTAGTGCTCACTGTCTCCCAGGGAAACATTTACTGTCCCCATGGCATACAGATGTTATCCCATGTCCTCTCAGCTCCCTCATATACAATCTAGGAAAGTATTTACATTTTAGGTCAGTTTTAAGATGGCAAAGGAGGAAACGGAAGCTTAGACACTTAAGTCACACAGGGTGAAAATGGGTTACTCCAGCTCAGACAAAGTGTGTGCTTGTCTCTTTCTGCTGTGCTAGTCTGATGTGCTCAGACTCTGATTGAGTCAGGACTACAGGAGACTTCCCTTAAGACCTAGAGTCACCAGGCAAAGCACATGGTGATATTCAAGCTGGAAACTCAGTTGAACAGTGGATAAATTTTGTTATAAGTACATACATGTCACCTAGTACATGGGCCATGCTTATACACTATTATTACTTACCTGAAGCATACATGTATATTGTGTTCCTAAATCTGGAAGTCTATAGATTATATGGTCTATAGATTATACTATGCAGTCACTGAAGTGTGCAGAATGTGGCCTTTGGTTAAAGAGAGGTAAATTTTATTATCCAGCCATAGCCTATTAAAACCGGACAGTTCATTTGTGGGTATCTAGCTCATTTTTTCACCAGTGATTAAATTCAAATCTTGTATGGGAGAAATGTTTTGCACAAAGTCAGAGTGCAGAGGAAGAAGAGAGACAGGGGTGAAGTCAGCCTTTAGTGTCCTTGTTTAATGCTGAATCTGCCTACCTTAAGCATTGTTTAACACTTTGGAGCCAACTGGAGGTTTGGTGTTGAATGAACCACCTTGAACATGGTAGGGCCCCGCAGTCTGGTGTCTAGTACTATGTTTTATGTGAAATCAGCACATTGTTAATACACATTGTTGGTAAGGGTGTCACGTAGGTGCCAGTATATTCATAAACATAGTTATATAATCATCATTGGTACTAAAGAGTATATGCTGTTATCTTCCAAGTGTATTATTAGATATCTTTATCTTTGAAATACTGAAAGTAACTCAGGTCAAACCCCCCCCCCTTTAAAAATGTTTTTAGTCTATGGTACAGGATAGAAAAATTGGTGCAGCAGAACCTCCTAATGAAAGGAAACCAGGAAGGCAGCTAGACCTGTTTTAGTTTATGCTTCAAGCACAAACTACATAAGATTTCAAAAGCTTTGTGTGAATTAGGGGCTGGAGAGGTGGCTTGGAGGTGAAGAGGACCTGAGTCCAGTTCCTAGCACCCACATCTGGCAGCTCACAACTGCCTGTAATTCCAGCTCCTTGGGGAGCCATTGTCTCTGGCCTGTGCAGACACCTGCGCTCACATGCATGTACCGTCCCCTTCACACAACTAAATAAAATAAGGATTTTTTTTTAAACAACTTAGTAAAACTACTACAAAATTATATCGCAGTAGATTTTATGTCAATAGCCGTTTCTAAACATTTTGGTATATTGGTTTACATAAGGTGTATCACAAAAATAATTTCACTTGTTTGTTTTTGTCTTTCTATTATGGCTACTATAAAGATGACATTGTACAAACATATCAACTTATATGCCTTTTGGACAGCTCTGTTCTAGAAGCTCCACTTCTTTGTTTATGCAGAGGGCAAGAGACAGTGACAAAGAGAAGCATACATCATGCCATCTTATTGTGATAGTGTTTAGCTTATCTTTCTTTGAAAGTGTAAGAGCATGTTTTCGGAAAGTTCAACCCATTATGGAACCATTGCACGTCACTATAATGCTTTTTCTTAAGAAAGAAAAGAGCTGGCTATTGGGTTTTTCTTTCAGAGCTCAGCAAAAAAATGACTAAGCTCAGGACACACACTTCTTTTGGGGCCAGTCATTTATTCTAAGTTTATGTTACATGCCTCAGTTTCCTCATCTATGACTAGAATCCCTCAAAGACCAGGCCTGCTCCCATGGGCCACGAACGCAGGCCTGATGGAACAATGAATAATGTGGCCCCATTGTTGTTGACAGCTGGGAATCATTCACTTCTAAGTGTAGGTTTTCGAAAATGCTTTGAGTTCATGCCCCCACTGGGGCTGTTGCCACGGGCATATGCTTTATGGCGTTAGCCCCTTGCCCTTACTTTACTTCCCTAGAAAAGAAATGAGCCTTGCTATAAGTTTTGCAATTGTAAAAATATTTTACTAGTCAGTGCCTTTGTAATCTCTTCTTGTATTTCCCATTAAACCAGGCTAATTCATAGATCCAGATAATAAAAGCTATCAGATAGAGAGGGAGGCTCAAGCTGATTCTGTTTCATTAGGAAGTGCTTTATGAAGTCTGGGGCTGGCAGCGTAGCATTGGCAAGCCCTCCATTGTCTGGCTTCTACTCTGGCGTGTCTGGTGGGAGGTTCTTTGGCATTTTTGGTTAGTGGTGAAACCCAGCATGATTCCTGGTGGTGTCCACGCCTGCCTAGCTGAAGAAAAGATATCTATTTTGGAGCTTTATCTTTTTCTGTTTCAGCCTCATCTTTGTTAGTGCTCCTGTACTCCTCCTGACCTTTCCTTCTTCTGTTTTTAATTCTCCTCATAGACCAGCTTTTAGTGGAGACTCTGTGCTTTAAGTAACCAAGGTCAAGTTTCTGAGACCTCATGTGCTCACCCAATGATTTCTAGCCCTCTTTAATCCTTTCCTACACCAACTGCTGCGGTAATGAGGGGCAAGGGGCACCGGGGATTGAGGTCATGGGCTTTCAGTTTGTAGTTATATATTTCTCTGGTGTTTATGTGCAACAGCTCCTTTTAGTTTCTCAGAGTTAGGTTTAAAAAGAAAGAAGAAAGAAGAAAAAGAAAGGAACTGCTGACATTCGTGAGAAGATAAGGGTGTTGTTTGTGTATCTCTTCTTGTCCCACTGTTTGTCCTTGTAAGTAAAGGCAAGAAGCATCAAGAACCACAGGAAGGAAAACATCTGTGTGCACACAATGAAGACACTTTCTGCAGTGCAGAAGGACCCCTGGTCTTATGCTCTAAAGTGGGAGTTCCCCAGCATCTGAAGAACTTGCCACCACGGCATTCTCTGTACAGGCTTCTGCTGCCATCTCTCAGAATGGTCATGACATTCAAAACACCATCCTTTAAATCTCTGTGGGTGTGCACAAGGTCACATTCTAAAGATGCGAAGTTAGAACTCTAAGACTTATTAAACATCATGACTTTTTATCTTTTATTGTAAAAAAAGATCAGATTTAAAGCATCTGTGTGCGTGAGTCAGGTCTTACATTTCCAAGGGAAACTTAATGTTGAGTCTCCTGCCCTGCTCTTATAATTTTAGAATGAAGTTGTAGCACTTCTCTAGTCAGTGAGATGCTACAGAGCTCATGACACCAGCCATGGGATAGCATAATTTAAAACTCCACCTCTAGGGAAGATCGTATGTGAGAAAAGAAGAAAGAAAAAAAAGTCACTTCATTTATGTTTTTTGTTTACATATGGAGAGGCCTTCAAAGCACTTAGAAAGCAGTTTCTGTGTGGGCCGTGGACTTATACTGCCTACCAGCAGTTCCATATTGCTACAAAGAAACAAAGCAATAAACCAAACAATTTCAGGTACAACTGTTCTCTTTAAACTTATTTATTTATTTTTATGTATATGGCTATTTTGCATGGATGTTTGTCTGTGAACCACATGCATGCAGAGCCTGGGGAGGCCAGAACAGGGCCTTGGATACACTGGCACTGGAGTTGTAGATGGTCATGAGCCTTACCATGGGTGCTGTGAATCCAACCCCAGTGATGTAATGTTCCACACACTGAGATTTTTCTCCATCTTATAACAGAGATGAGAAACTATCTTTGAGAAGTGGTAAGTTAGAACATGTGATTTTTAGTTCCTGCTTTGTGTTTCATTTTACTTCCCCTTTTCTTTCCTGCTCCAACTTCTTGTTCCAAACTATTGTGATTCTGTTTTATTTAGCAGTGCTAAATGTTGTGAAGACATTTATGCGAACTACTGAAAAGAGCAAAGCACCATTCTTTTAAGATGACCTGTTTGCTGGGCATCAAAGCCCACACTACATCATGTTATACAAGCTGAACATGACTCTGAACTTCTAGGAATGTGACGCTGAACCTAACTGACCCAAGTAGCCCTCAACTGCATTATGGCTAATGAAGGCCCCCAACCTACTGCCCTAAGTGGATGTGGGAATAGCAGATGAAGAACACAGAGCATATACCTGAGTGAGAAAGTGTTGAGATGTTCAAATTCCACCATTCAGCTGTTTTGTTGTTGTCATTTTTTTTTCATTTTTAAAGATATACAACTTGTGAGAAACTCAGCTAGATCATGTTGTGAAGAGCTACTGGTTACAAAGTTTGGGAAATTATCAATATTTGTGTGTATGTGTGTGAAAGAGAGAGATTAAATATTTAATGTAACAATATAAAACGTATGTGCAAGAATACATGCTGAATACATTCTCATAAAAAATAATCTACTTAATGTTCCCATCTGTAGAATAACTAATGACATCTATTTCTTCTCTGGGGACTTTCTTCTTGTACATGTAACTTTTCAGTTTATTTATTTTTTTCATCAACTTCCTGCCTCAGCCTTTTTAGTGCTTAAATTGAAAGTGTGTGACACCATATCCAGTTGCCCCATGTGGACTCCTGTGTCTTTAGAGGTCACCATTCATTATCAGGTTTTTGTTTTCATTCTTCTAGATGCCTAAACACACACACACATGCATCCGTGTAGATCTTTGTATCTTTTAACTCTTCTAGCATTCATTATTCTACAACTTGGTTTGGGGAACAGTTCATATGTCGTGTGTGGATTTGCCCTGCTTCTTGTGTAGGTCTTAGAATGTGCATCCCTGCCAGAAGGACATCAAGGAAGGCTCTACTTTTCTTCTCCCATAAAAACAAGGCTGCAATAACTTTCTTCCTAACTTTCCTTGTATGAATATGAGAATTTTTTTTTAAGGCAGATAACCTAGGAAAAGACCTGCTGTGTCAAAGAGCACAACTATTGAAAAGACATCAAATAGCCTTTGGAAAAAAGAAAAGCCTTATTTCCAAACGATTTCAATTTTGGCTTAAAAATCTTCATTTTTTGACAAAGATGACTCCAGGTGTAATCCCAGGCCCAGGTGCTCCTCATGATCGTCCTTCAGATGTCTAATTTTTTTGTAGATGTCATTTAATATCTATAGCAGAGTCAAAATGTTTTTGAGGAGGAATGTCTGCCACATAAATTAGATTTAGGGTCTTCCACTCCATTTTCCAGTGGCAAAATTAGCAGTAGGTTTTCAGGTACAGCCCAGACTCCCCAGTGCAAGTTTTTCATGTGCTCCATAACCAGAGCATGGACTTTGAAGACACACGGCAGGGTTAGCAGAGCTGACATTTGTCCTTGGAACATGTGGGTCACACAGAGCTCCAGTTGGAAATGGACAGCTTTGCTGAGTTCACAATACTGTGTTTTTGTTGTTTTCTGGCGCAGCCACCAACAATGGTATTCTACGTGCTGTCTTCCTCAGTTATTTCCCCAAACACATTATATAGTAACTATACATGAAAATGGTTAGCAAATCATCCACTGAAAAAGAAGTTTCAGGGCTGGGAAGATAGCTCAACTGGCAAAGGCCTTGCTCTGTGAGCATGAGGGTTTCAGATCCAAATCCTGTCAAAACAAAACGAAACCAAACAGAACAAAACAAAACAAAAAGATGTGGCGGCATAAGCTTATGACTGTGACACAGGCAGAGCCCCAGCGCTTGCTGGCCAGCTAGTGAGCTCTGAGGTCAGTGAGAGATTTGGTCTCCAACAATACAAAACAATAACAACACCAACAATAAAAGAAATAAAAAAGTAGAGAGATTAGAAGACACACGCCGCTAACCTTTAACGTCCACATGCACACATGTTTTTGCACAACCCAAAAACGTGTGCAAAATGTGCACACACACATACCGCACACATATATACACACAAAGTTCCTTTTTAAAAATCTTTCCAGTTCAGTGATTTAAGTTGTGACTTTCATACACTAGATTATACAGGTTTCCCACAGTGTTCCTGGAGAATTAGCCAACAGTCCCAACTGAGTTTTGGGAGAGAACCTTATAGAAATGTTCTCTAGGAGCCAGCTCGACTGACCGGCTGTTTTGCTGGTCAGTGGCCTGTCGAATGTGGGCATGGGAAAAGCCAGAGTTGGGCATCCAGGCCCTGCAGGTGGGAACAATTAAGATTCAAAGGCGATTTTGAAATGGATTTGTTTTTCTCTATTCTGCACATAAAATAAAAGGAGTAGTGCTAGGCTCCTAAAACCTGTCAGCCACTCATTAAATAAATGCATTCATAGAGCAGTTGAAGCTTTATTGCTGAGGATTTTAAAATCTCCCTTCTATGCCGCATGGAGTAGGTATGTATGTAAATCTATAAATACACATATATGGTCAAAACCATGTTTCACATCAAACATCTACTGTATGTTTCACTAGGGAGACAAGACCCATGTGTTTTGCAGAAGCTTTTAAAGCTGTTTCATTTATTTTATTAGCCTTTAATGAATGTAATTAGAACCCAAGTAATTAAATGCAATTGTGCTCAGTATGTTCCTGTTGTAAATTGCCCTAAACAATGTGCATCGTGTGAACAAATTTGTGGGATTAATCGAGGATAGATAATGTTTTTGGATAGTATTTCACACTAAACGGCCGCAGAGAGAAACAAAGAAGCTGGCGCAGTGTCATTAATCTTAGTCAACTGACAGCTCTGGTGTAATTTGCATGACTGAGGCAGTGACACAGGATGAGGCTTGCTTGGGATGGGTGTTGGAGCACTGGGATGCGTATGTATTTATTCCCCTTTAGTCTCCTGATTTATAAGCAGAAGGAAGTTTGCATGTGGAAACGGATGGAAAACAACAGTGTTCGTGGGAGGAGTTGCTGATTACTGCCTTATTACTAGCCATGCAGACGCTCCTTTGTTTTTAACACTGGGTCTTTCTGTCTTAGGTACGTCAAACAGACATGTATGAATCCCTATCAAGACAGAGGGGGGGGAAAACAAATTTATTATGGCTGGTGGTAGGATACCAGTGAAGAAGTGTGGCTGACTCCCTCCCTCCCTTCCATGTCTAATACACATTGATTTGTTGCTTTAGGAGCCTATATTCCCCTTGCAAGAGGCACTTTGGGTTGCATTAGAGGAGCCCTTCAAACTCCACTTATGGAAATATCATTTGTAAATAAGCACTTGGGAGCGTGTAGAAGGCCAATGTTTTCCTTCCTCCTCTCAGGATGGGGAATGCAACTCCGAATTACAGAACAATGAGATAAGACGTTCTAAGACAGGCTCACAAATTGAGCTTCAAATATCATAACAGATGACAAACAAAAGGTAAGTGAATTTGGGGAGTTTCGAGCTGAAGCGACCATGCCCTCATGACCTAACGGACATGCTAATCTCAGCCTGTGCAAGTGTATCTGACATTTATGAGCAGTTGACCAAAGCCATTGTGTTCTTTTTCTCTCCGATTGAGTTGGCATTGTTTTTAAAACCACCTACCATGCAGCCAAATAATTTTGAGGATGGCAAATAAGGCTATTTTATCTTTGCAAATGCAGCAGTTATTAAATGTTAAGTCATGTTTAAATATCTGAGAGGAAATTTTGTGAACAAGGAGGTGTATCAGCTGTGAGGTAGGAGGAGAATATTCATGAATCAAAAAAAAAAACTGTCTCAGTGAGTTTAGATATAGATAAGAATCTTTTCTTCTGCATTGGCCTGTTTTATTTTGATGTTTGTTTTTTTTTAAATTTCTTTTTAAAAATGTATTGCTTAGTTGTTTAATTAAACGCATATACGTTTATGGTGAGTTTTACTCACAGCAAAAGGCAGGCTTACCTTGCTGATGAATTATTTGTGAATAAAACCTGTTGTCCTAGAAACATAACATCTCCCTTCCCTCCCTTTCTCTCACATCATATGAGCATCATGATATGTGTATCTGTGCAGAAGGACATCTCATTGTATGTTATTTGAAGAATATTTAGCACACCAAAATAATTAACAATTCATGAGCATAACTGAGCCTTATTAACATGCCATTGACCTTCCAACTCGTGTCCATCAAGAGGAGACCTAGGACAAAACTAAGTATTATGAGGTCATATATGTTAACATAGAGTTACAATGAGTCACCCTTAACATGGTGCTTAGAAATGATTGTGTTAATGTAAAAATTATTGTGCCAGTGTAGCTTAAGTTAAGATGATACTCTGCAAAGTTTAAACATGCATGCCTCACTTGGAATGAGAATCACTTAATACTGAAGTCATATTTCTGATTCCAGACTGGACAGGCACAGGGATGAGGGGACATTTTGCACATCAGTCAAATCTTTGCTTCTGTGAATATTATGGTCGCATTGAGTGTTGCAGTACTATTTCACATAAAAGATCAAAAGGCCAACTTTCCAATTTAGCAGAAATAGGATTTTTTTTAAAAGCATATAAACATATCGTCTAAACTTGGCACTGGGACTGATCACATGATTTAGTTGGCTCACTTCCTGAAGGATCACTACCATTTCTATGTGATCTCTTGTCCAAATCAAAAAGACATGTTGGCAGACAAATTTATCCAGAGAAGTCAGGAAGAAGAATTTCTACTCAGTTGCACAGAGTAATTTAGTGAAAGTCTTTGCCCAGTATTAT
Organism: Psammomys obesus; assembly: GCF_907164565.1. Taxonomy (NCBI): domain Eukaryota; kingdom Metazoa; phylum Chordata; class Mammalia; order Rodentia; family Muridae; genus Psammomys; species Psammomys obesus. The sequence goes on from NW_026585504.1 coordinate 19,856,891, forward strand.
TTTGGTATGTAGTCCAAGTCATGATTAGAGGCGCCTATACATGTCGGATATGTCATTAATTGTTGGGTCAAGTTTTCAAGACAGTCATGATTGATGCTGCAGGGTTGTGGAATCCAGCCTCCCTTAGTATTCAGCGCCTCTGTACAGCTTGCAACATCCAGCCTTAGAAAGTATGTAGCAACGTGATAATATATTGAATTACTTTTTATCAATTGTCTTTGCAACCTGAAAGACTTCTGAAATAATCCCCCAAAGGATTATACAGACAATATAAATTCTTGCCAAGAAATTTTTTTCTTTTTTAAACTAAGGCTGTTATCTACATTGAAATTTTTACTGTGGGGACTGTGATGGCTATTCTTGGTTGCCAAATTGTGTATATCTAGAATTAAGTAAAATCCAAAAAAAAATGGAGGACACATCTTCGAGGTTTTTTTTTTTTTTTTTTTTTTTTAATTTAAAAGGGAAGATCCTTTTTTAACCCTGACCTTTTAGGTAGGAAGACACACCTTTAATCCAAATATTTTCAAAAAAAAAAAACACCCCTTTAACCCCCCCCCCCCATCTTGAGACAGGAAGACACACCTTTAATCTGGGCCACCCCTTCTGCTGGAAGCCAGTCTAAGGACATTGGAAAAAGAAGCTTTTGCTTTTGTCTACTTGCCCTCACCTTGCTGGTAAAACCGTTCCTTCACTGGCCTTAGAGCCACTTCTTTGGAATTTCAGTGCCTACTGAAGACCATCTAAGTTTTGTGGACTTAGAAACTGCTGCATTCTTTCATTTACCATTCACAGCAAGCCATTGTTGGACTAGCTAGAACCCAAACCATAGGTCATTCTAATAAATCCCCATTCCGTATACATATATATATATATATATATATATATATATATATATATATATATATATATATATGAAAAAATATATTTCATATATATATATGAAAAAATTCATTCTGTAAATTCTATTACTCTAGAGAACCCTGGCTAATACAGGGACTTCAAAGTAAGAGTAAATAAGAAAATAAAAGTTACTGAAATAGTGTATTTTTTATATGACCCAAGATCCTGAGATAAAGAGATTTACCTACAAGAACCCATATACTGTATACAAGTGGGTTTGTTTGTATGAGAGGTCACTTAGAAATCTGGGGCTGGAGAGAGGGCTCAGTGGTTAAAAGCACAGTCTGTTCTTCCAAAGTACTCAGGTTCAATTACCAGCACCTACATGGCAGCTCACAACTATCTGTAACTCTGGTTCGAAGGGATCCAAAACCTTCACACTAATGCACATAAAATAAAATTAAATAAATTATTTAAAACAAATCTAGAATTTTTTATTAATGTAAAATTTGTATTCTCTTTATCTCTTTAACCTGTCTGTCCCTTAGTATTCTTTTCTACAGAATGGGTAGAAATTACTTCAAAAGAATTTGGAAGGAAACAGGTACTTGAGAATTTTGTCAGAAGGTCAGTGTTCAACAGAAAAGCCATATGCTTAGTAATATCTTTGAGTGGAAGTTAACAATGTGTCTCTCCTAGTGACATATGGTAGAAGGAGCCTTAACTTAAGCCTACAGTTGAGATTTTAATGTTAGTCTTCCTGTGTATGATCACAGTCAACTTGTACATTCTCTTATCCCTTACAAAGGAGTAAGACCACTGATACCAAACCAGATTGCTGAACAGGGTCATTTCATAGACTTCATCCCCTAGGAGGCTGTCAGGAGAAGCACAATATAGTTGGCAAATGCCACTACCCATGCACTCATAAGTTTGAACACTTGGTACCCAGCCTGGGAAACATTAGGATGTGACACTAGCTGGAGATAGTGAGTCATTAGGGGTGGACCCTGAAATTCATGACCAGAGATCTGTGAAGGTGAGGATGCCTTGTTATTCAGTCCTACTGTTAGCCACTGCTACGATGCCTTTCCTGGCCCCCGTCAACTGTTCCTTTTCAGACCATGAGCCAAAACAAATCCTGTCTGCCTTAAGTTGCTTCCTATAAGGAATTTGGGACCAGGCTGTGAGAAAAACAGCTAAGGTACTGGACGAGATCCAGCTAGTAGTAGCCACAAGCTTCTGCTAGCAATATAGAATGGCAGTGAGGAAGCCAGTGAGATCAGGCAGAGAAGTAAAACAATTATAACTCAGAGTCTTCAGGTCCTCATTCTTAACATGAGACAATCAAGATTACACTAATTCTAGACAGTGCCTGTACTCTGGAAAAATAATAACTAACTTGTTTTTATTTATTTATTTATTTATCTATTTATTTATTTATTTATTTATTTATTTATTTATTTATTTGTGCTAGGTCTTAAACCCAGGGCCTTTCACACGCTGAACATATATAACACCCCATCCCTATTAAATACCTCTCATCACATTTTAAGGTCTGAATTTTTTTTAACTCTTTAAAAATTTTTAAATTTATTTTGATTTATATGCGTGTGCATCACATGCTTATGTGGTGCATAAAGGGAGAGGTGCCTGGAGCTTTGGAACTAGAGTTACAACAGTTGTGAGCACTATATGGGTTCTGGAAACTGCACCCAGGTCCTCTGCAAGAGCCATAGAGGCTCTGAACCTCTGGACCATCTCTCTAGCCCCTAACCCCCTTTAAACCTTTTCAGAACTCACAGACAGGCGTGGCAGTTCAAAGGGGAAAATAAAAAAATGCAGAAATGTCACCAAAGTCCCACCAGGGACAACTCCCCATTTCAAATAGGACAAGGAAAAATGATGTAGGGATAAAGCTAAGGGGGACGTGAGCTGTGGGTTTTCCAGTGCTGCTGGTTAGAGGTAGTGATGGAGCCTTAGGCCCTTCGGGAGTGGCATTTGAATTAGAAATAACAGCGAAGGAACAGTTGCATCAAAGAAAGGGGGGATCGTAGGGGAAGCATTAGGAAGAACTCCCAATTTTGGGCAATCTTCACAAGGCAGCGTCTTTCCTTTAGCCCCTGGGCACTGTGGACACTGATTACATCAACCACTGAAGAAGAAACCCTTTCATTGTGAAAATGTCCTCATCTTTTGAACTAAAAGAAGATTGCCATTACTTTTAGGAGTAGGTAGAATCTGTCTGATATCAGGGCTACAAGTCTTCAGTGACCCGTTCTTTGTAGCCATTGCTTTGGAAGAAACAACTTTAAGTAGGAGTTGGTATTTTCCAGACCCATTAAGCTTTCCTGATGTGGGTAGGCCTGCCTTAGGTACAAGACTAGAACACTATTGTTATTTAAAAAATAAAATACTTTTGTGGCATAAAGTAATGGTGTGTGTATGTGTTTGTGTTTTTCGGAGTGTTCTTTGAATTTTCTGAAAGTTGTCAGTAATAGGTTACATCATGTTTAGCAGCTTTCACTTACAGCTTTCACTTGTCTTGACTTCAATAGCCCACAGCCTTGCTTTCCTTTTTTTTTTTTTATCATGGAGAACAGTCTATCCTGAGTGTGGTTTTAACTGCATGTGGTCTTAACATTGCTATGTCCTCTCAAAGCTCTTCAAAACATCCCTTCTTGAGGCTGGAAAGGTGGCTTAACTCTTATGAGAGGACACCGGGTTCTGCTCTCAGGGTCTCACAACCATCTGCAACTCCAGTTCCAGGGGATTCTATGCCCTCTGCCCTCTTCTGGTCCTGGTGGCCACTGCACACACATGATACACTAACATACGTGCAGGCAAAACAGCCATACACGTGAAACGCACATGAATAAAATATTTTAAGAAATCCTTGTTTTTCTTTGATCCATGTGTCCATGCTTCTATCAGGAAACACTTGCTTTCCTTCGGTAACAAAATGTCTCCCTCGCTTGTGTCTCCAACTCAAGCCTCCCTTCCTGGTTTAGCACTCTGCTTTTATAAATGTCTCTATCAAAAGCATCTCAGACCAAAAGCATCCAAGATAATTTAAAGTCCAGTCCTTGTCTAGATTCTACTTTCTTGCTAGGGTCCTGTCTTTCAACCAACCTGTGGTCATTCTGTACAAAAGTTCAGAAGAGATTTCTCTTGATTGGTTTATGTCCCTCACCATACTCATTTAATTCATTCATGAGGAGTTTTCTTCACTGGACCTCATATCTGTTTCCTCCTTGTCATTCCCTATCTACTGTCCACCTCCCATTGTTCTTGTATGCACTCTATAGCCTGCGTTTTCACCATCAAACCTTATTAAATAATAGTATTTATTCCACATTTGTCACAATGACCTTGCTGAAGCATACCTCTTCTCAAAGTTCTACTCTGTTTACAACCATACTTAGTTGTTCAGGGTTCTTGGGGCAAATACTAGTATCCTAAGCAGAGTTTGCAAGACTCTGTGTGACCAATGTCTATGTTCAACCTCGGCCAGTAGTAGCACTTGGCTTCAGTCTGAATCGACGCAATCTACATCATCCTTTTCATACTGCTCTAGGATGTTCTACGTAGGATTCCCTCAACCTCTGGCTCACTCCAGTGTTTGTTTTCTGCTACTTGCTTTTTCCATCACTTCTTAAATAGCATAAAATTCTTATGGAAGTCTTTTTGACAGCCTGCACTACATACAACCTCTCTAGGTTTTAAGCTTTTTGATGACACAGGCCACCTCATTTGGCACATATGTTGTATGAAAGGATGGGGTCTCATGACTGGCTCGAACTAGTTACTCAATAAATACCTCTTAGGAGGACGAAAGAGCTTCAATTCTGTGGATCCAGACAATGATATTTCTTCCTACAAGATTTATATATTTTCTTCTCTGGTGCCATCTTTCTTATGTTGTCTTTTAATTGTTTCTGCATCTTAAGGACATTTTTTTCACTTCTCAGTGGAAAAAAAAACATGAATATGCATGTGATTTAGGTCTGCATTCAAGGCTATCCTTAAAGTTTTTATTAACCTCATCAAGAATTTCCCCTGAGTTATTATTTCACAGTTTTTCTGAAACATCTTCCAAAACAAGCTCCATCTAAGTCAGTCAGCGCAAAACACAGTCACACTCATCTTTCACCCCATGGTGCATGTCTTAAGTTCATTTCACTGCTTCTAACACATTCCTCCCTACCACAAGCTGTGTGGGATTATCAGAGATCATCGCACAAGCAAGTGCATTTCTGATTAGTCATTTTGTGCCTAACACCTTTGCGTGACTGGATGCTGCTTTGTTGAATGGCTGAAGGCATGTGGTGTTGGTGACAGGATTTTCAGTTTTATACTAGACCATGCCAGGCAGCAGATGGCATGGGTCACTGCAAAATTCATCTTTGGTTCTTGCATTGTTTGCTAATATCACCATAATATTTGTGAAGTGATTCACTGCTATGTTCATTTATCTGCTTCTTTATTATAAAATCTGAAAAGCCTCATAATGCTCACACACACTAATTATTTTTCTTGCATCTTCTTTGGGAAAATTCCTACTCCATATAGCTCTTGTTCTGTCAAGAACTTGGACAACATATGTGGGAAAAATCTGTGGAATAGATGGATTTCTTTCTCTCATCTAGCTACATATTTTTCTATCTGGCATCTATGATCTCTCTATCTATCTATTATCTATATGTCTATCTGTCATCTATCTATCTAACATCTATCCATCTCATAAGTTTTCTTCCATTTATTTAGAATATATTCATTCTTCTATTTCTGATTTTCCTGGAGCTGACCTTATATATACTTTCAAGGGTTGGTGTTTACTCTAAAGGAAGGAATCAATGGGTTCCATAGCCTTACCCACAAGATGAGCTTAAAATAACTTCAAAGTTCAGTGTAGAACAGTAATGGAGTAAAGGAGCAGAAAACCTGGAGTAAAGAGATGGTGTGTGTGGTAAGTGACTATTCAGAGACAACAACTAATTTGATCCCAGAGTTACTGAAGGTATCTTGTCACCCTAATTACAGTGGATGGAACCAAAGCAGGAAATAAGTGATTCCAAGAGATGCTATGTACTAGAGTTTCTGATTTTATCATGCGATGATTGGGGCACCAAGCCAGCTTTACCATGGGGCTTTTCAGTATCAATCTCAATTTTGTTGTCTTAATTAAGCCTGTTTAAATTTTCTTTCTGTTATAGAAAAGGGCCATGACAAACCCTTGCTTTCCTCCTTCCTCTTCACTTCCTTCCTTCTTTCCTTCCTTCCTATTTTTCTTCCTTCTTTCCATTTTTCCTTCCTTCCTTTCTTTCTTTTTTATCACTCTAAGGTGTTGGTTTCCCTAAGGGTTTAGAAGGAGAACGAACACTCTAGCAATTAGGTTTGTCACAGGAGGTTTCCTAAAAGAGTGTCTGGACAAGCGGTTCTCAACCTGTGGGTTTTGACCCCTTTGGGGGTTGCATGTCAGATATTTGCATTATGATTCATAACAGTAGAAAAATTACAGTTATGAAGTAGCAACTGAATAATTTTATGGTGGGAGGTCAGCACAACATGAGCAACAGTATCGAAGGGTTGAAGTATAAGGAAAGTTGAGAACCACCTGTCTAGACCTAGACATTTGTTGATGGTGGCACTGACTTGAAGACTGCAAGTATCCCATGACATGTCTTAGCCGATTTCTCTTGTGAGCTCCCTTCTGCATCTAAGAAACTGTGGTGGCGAGGTTGAACTGCTACATTCTGCTACTTCACCATGAAGGATCTGGATTCTAGACCATCGCCGTGAACTATGAAAGTAATGTTTGTGCTATGCAAAAGCCGCAGAGTTTTGGATTTGCGTCTCTGGCTTAATGTATAGAAAGAGCATGCTCTTCTCTTCATCTACTTTTTCCTCTTGTGGGTCAAGATCTCATGAAGATGTCAAGCAACACCTCTCTTAAGCCTTCAGAGGTGAGGCGTCTGCCTGGAAGCCGTCAAATTGCCAAAAGAGCTCATTGGTTCTTTTCAAATAGTTATATGGTTAGTCTTAGAGGGTTTAAAAATTTGTAAATAACATTATTATGTTATGGTACCCTGACAATCTGCAAGGATGTGGACCCAAGTTTATGTTTCTAGCACCTGTGTAAAAATTTGATATACAAGCTTTCATGTGTAACCACAGTGCTGAGAAGATGGAGACAAAAAAGTCCCTGGAGCTCACTGGTCAGCCAGCTTAGCTGAATCAGTGAGCTTCAGGTGCGGTGAGAAGCCTTGGCTCGGAAATAAGGTAGAAATCAGTCGAGGAGGACAGTCAGTGTTGGCCTCTGATCTTCACATGCAGGAGCAGGCGTGTGAATGAACATCCTTGCACATACGTGTGCATACATGGATGAGCACGCACACACTAATACACATAGAAATCATATACATTCATTTTCATCAAAATTAAAAGAAAATATTTCAACCCCATCCACTATTGAATTTTTTGTTCATTTTAGCCCTGTATAGTTTCATATTAGAATAAAAGATTTCCTACTTTACTATGTAAGCACTTTCTCCAGCCTTCTACACTTAACGTTTTTTTTTTTTTTTTTTTTTTTTTTTTTTTTAGAAATATCTCCTCACATCATTACAAGCTATTGAGATTTTTTTTAACAACTGTCCAATTCCTCCTCTTTGTGTGCTCCACGTATGTTTAGCCAGCACTGTAAATGGTTGCATACCACGAACCCTACTGGGTTAATTCTCAACTTAAAGAGGCAGTTGTCCACTGTAAATTCACAAACATCTTCTTAAGTAATTCAGCTGGTGCTTGGAGTTTTAAAAGATATGCATGTCTGATTAGCATTGCTTTCCTAAACATTCATTTGTTATTAATTTATTCGCCCTCTTTCTCCAGTGCCTACTCTGAGTACAGCATCTTGTTCCTAGACACATTTTTACAGACCAAGAAAATTATGCTTTAGAACATTTGTATAATGATAGCTAAATTTCACACTTACAAAATTACAAAAAGCTGTGTAAAGATTCAAGGGTCTTTGAAGCCCTCTTTGGTTCCACTTACTTCTCATTATTTAATCAGAAAGGAGCCTTATTGGGACGCATATGGTGTAAATAGTTCAAAAGATATTTGGATGTCTTCATGACAGAGGGTTTTCTTACACTTCAGCCCTTAAAATGTTGCATTTTGTTTTTCCACAGCTTTGCACATTTGGGGGGGGGGTGGTGGAATGTCATTTTCTTTACACCAGAAATTTACTGATTTTTCCCCCTCTTTTCATGGAAGAATTTTCTTTTGTGCAGAATTCTGGTTTGCAGGAACCTGTACATTTGTAAAAGTAAAAGCAATATGCATGCTTTTCAAGCCTATCACACAAGAGGAAACTTGTCTCTTCTCCTGATTTGAATGGAATTGATGTTTGGAAGAACAGGATCGTGCACAGCCTGGAAATATCAAACCTGAATTAAAAGAAAGCTTTGGTTATCCCACCAAATGTTGCCTGAAGAGGCTCTGCTGGGAGAGGAGACAGCAAGAGAGTGGATTTGAACACACTGAGTTGAGGTGTGTTTCATGAAGGTAAGTAAAACTCAGTTCAAGTCTCTTGTTGGGAGGAGGCTTTGTGGCCTCTTTATTTATGATTTTAGATTACTCTGAATTTTAATTTTGGTTTGAAGTTTGACACATTCTCTGACTAAAATCAATATTTTCTCTCCCCTAATTTTTTTTTACCATCCTCCAATTTGAAGACTTGTGAGAAACAGATATAAAACTGAAAACACCAAGTGAAAAATGTAACAGCTCTTTAATTTCACAAGAGAAGTTCTGGCTACTTCACGCTTTTCCTTACAAACGATTTGTTTCTTTTTCATCTAATCTGACTGCAATGAAAATGTACAGGAAACCCCACTGGACTGCTGAGATTAACTTTTGTTAATAGGGAAAACATATTTTCTTATCTCCCCTCCCTCCCCATTTTGTTCTCTTTCATCTTTTAAAATGTGCCCTCTTGAATCTGCAAGGGCCTGTGTGGAGAAGACCTTGTGAGGTCTTTATCCTACAGAGGGAACCAGCAATACTGAGAATGTTTTGAATAGAAACTTTGCTGAGGGCAACACTCCCAGTCTCTCAGCCCTGGGTGTGTGTGTGTGTGTGTGTGTGTGTGTGTGTGTGTGTGTGTGTGCTTTTAGAGCATCTTCAGTTGTGGGCAAGAGTCTTCAATATAAATTGTCCAACTTTATTTATTCTGCTATAAAATTTACTATCAGTATTTCAAACCGTTCTCTCAATATCTTGATATTTAATGTTGACTATTAGGACATTATTGGGGAATCAAGAATTATTGAAATAGTAATTAGTTTTGGATTTTATGCTTAAGGGGTTGACTTTTACATCTGCTAGCTGGCTTTATGCCTTTGTACAAATCAATCAATTACAGTGTCTAGCTTGATTTGCACATAAGTCAATATTATGTAGAACTTTTTTTTTAAAGATTCATTCATAGTGCGCTTCAATTTTGAGCACACTTGAACTATGTTTTAGAAATTTTAGCTAATGGAGTTCTCTGACTCTACAGTCTAAAATAAATGGCAATGCCATATGAAAACAAATTTTATTAACTTCCTGTATCCATTTGCAATAAAAACAACAATAAATAATCGCACCTTTTTGAGTTTTAACTATGTGGATGCCCTGTATTGTTTCTAAATGTATCTAATTTAAAACCCACAACCTCATTAAATAGAAAGTGAAAGTTACTTTCCAAGGCTATACTGATATTAATTCATGAAGTTAAGAATCAGATATCAACTATGGAATTCCAGATTCCATGTTTTGTATCTATAACTAATAACAGCAAATGGACCAGCTATGTCTTATTTACAAATACCAACATAAGGCCATTTTCCCCTAAAATATCAGTGGCTAAGACAGTTAAAGATGAGACACAATCAAGAGTCACAGTAGAAAAATGGAAGTGAAGTTATTTATAATTGAAAACTAAAACATTGGTATTAAGTTAATTATTACAATAAAAGTTACCTTTAGGAAAAAATGGACAAGGAAAACAAACTGACAAAAAGAAAGAAAATGGTGGGTCACATGTCTCTTACTTCCTCAAAAAAGCTTCAAATATTCCACTACATTAAATATCAATGATGGACAACAGGAGTCCACCTTTCTAGCCTTCATTCATTTAGTAATCACTTATTTAATATGTTTTAGTTTAAAGTTGTGTGTGTGTGTTTGTGTGTGTATGTGTGCAGTATGTACGCGTGAGTGCAGATATACCCGCGGAGGTCAGAGGCATCAGATCCCCTAGGACCTGAAGTTGAAGGCAGTTGTGAGCCATCCAGTATGGGTGTTGGGAATTGAACTCAGGTCCTCTGCAAGAGCGTTATGTAAGCTCAACCACTGAACTGCTGTGCCATCAACTTATCAAATGCTTCTTACGGTCCTAGTATCTTGCTAGCCAGTGAGGACTCGGTGATAAGCGAAATTGTTTTTTTTGTCTTTATGGAGTTTGTAACAGTGGAGGAAAGAGCAGTAGAGATCTTTATTAGTCTATAGTTAAAACTCTGCATTATTATGATGGCCGTGGAAAGAAAATCAGAGTTATGAGAGCAGAGGTCGAAATAAAGTGGCCTAGACTTAGAATGGCGAAGAGCATTCCCCAAACAGTGGTGTTAGAGCTGAGGTCGGGAGGATAACCAGAGCTGCAGTGGGCCAGGCTCAGAGCTTCCTGGATGGACAGAATCTTCAGCCCCAGCCTGGGTCTGCTAAACCAGAGCCTGCAGTTCAGCAAGAGTCTGCGGTGACTTCTCTAACATTATCCTCTGAGGGCACTGACCTAAGGGAAAGGCGAGATAAGAACAAAGGATCACTGTTTCCAAAGGCTGGGAAATGGACTAGGAAGGAAACGGAGGTCTATGCACGTGACACCACTTAAGCAGGGTACGTAAGCCAGAGAGATGCTCATATCTTGATAATTTCTGAGCAGAGAGAGAGAGAGAGAGAAAAAAACATCGTCCAATCTGTATTTGGAAAACATCACTATTGCAGTATGGAGTCCCAGAGGGAGACAGCTGGAAGAGAACAGGGCAGTTACAGTCTCTAGGTAAAACTTATAGTGTGGCTGGGTGTGGTGGTGCAAGCCTGTGATCCCAGCACCCTGGGTGGCAGAGGCGGGCATATCTCTGTGAGTTCAAGGTCAGCCTGGTCTACAAAGCAAGTCCAGGAGGGCCAAGGCTACCCAGAAAAATCCTGTCTCAAAAAACAAAACAATGCTGTAGTGTGGAGACTGAAAATATGAATTTGGGAGTAGGATTGAATAACATGTTGGACAAACATTTTGGGAAGATGCAAAATCGTTTTTCAAAGTGCCATCTTTGATAGTGAATTTCCAACACCCTTGCAAATTCTGTTCAGTGTTTTTATAGAAAGCCAGAATTAGATCATATAACTCCATTACTTCATTGTTAAATGCAGTTTCTAGAATATATATGGGAGAATCTATGAAAAATGGTAGTCAACAAGTTTTTTTTTTTTTTTTTTTGTGCTTTGTAAGTTTTTAAAATTTGATTGAGTACATGTGAGGGGCAGTAGGTTGGGTAGGAACGAGTTACTGCTTGCCAGTCAACATCGTTTTAGATGTCCTGACTTTACTGTGCTTGACGTTGAAAGAGATGCATAAAACTTGAATTTCAAACACCTACAACATAGATGATATCCTCATAAATTTTAAAGCATTTTTAGTATAGAAAAACTGGGCTTCGTTAGATATACTCGTTATATACGCACACACACACGTGTGTGTGTAATTGTGATTTTTGCATTTTGCTCATGCTCATTTCCCTTTCAATGCCTTCTCTGGATAGTGTCCACTTTCTGCTTTCATTAACTTGTATATCATAGATATATACAGTTCATATCTATACATTTTATATGTATAGATACACTTTATATATATGAGATGTGAGCTCATGAAATCATATATAAAATAATTTGAAATTACTAAAAGCAAAAATATATAATTCTTCTTCAATAAATATCAGTTTAAACACTACTTTGGGGTAAGTGTATGTATATACATATATATATATATGTATATATATTTATAAATATAACATATATGTGTATATCTCTAGTGTGTGTATATGTGATATGTTTGATATATAAAATGTATCATATGTATATATCATATATATATGCATATATATGAGATATACTTATCTATCTTATATACATATATATGAGCTATGAATATACATACATATGTATTTTGTAAATGAAGGAAAACATAATATTTTCTCTTGTCTTCTATTTCACTTTGTGTATGTGTGTATATATATATATATAATATATTTAGGGCTCTATTATGCATATGAGAGAAAATACTCAGTATTTTTATTTCTGAGACTGTCAGATATTTTGTTGAGTACAAGCTCTACTGTCCTTCATTTTCCTGCATGTCATAATTTCATTTTTCTTTACAACCAAATAAGACTCCATTGTGACTGTGTCCCCCCTTTTCCTCATTCCTTCATCTGTTGAAGTGTGTCTGGGTGGTCCCATGTCTTAGCTACTCTGAGCAATGTAGTGATAGATGTAGGTGTACTGTTAGAGCTGGTAGAGTGTGGCGTTATATAGATGTAGGTGTACTGTTAGAGCTGGTAGAGTGTGGCGTTATATGTTACCGATTGTGTAAGACCCTTTCTCTCCTTTCATCCCCTCCTCTGGTTCTATGACTCATATTCTCCTCCAAACATGTGTGCCCTTTTAGATGCCGGATGCACAAGTTGAAGAATACTATTCCATCAGGAACTGGAATTATTGACACAACAAACTTTCTTCAAATAGTGTATCCTAATTCCATGAGGAGAAAGGGTGAAGAGGTGGATCTAGAGGATTCTCTACCTTTCATTTTGCTCAACCAAAGGAAAAATGCATGTTTGTAATCGATAATTTGGAAGCTATGGCTTGCCTAGGAAGTCCAAGTGTATAATCTATTTACAATTACATAGTCATGAGAAGACAAATGTGGGTCTCATAGAATAAGCCAAAGTCCTTCAAGAAATTAATATAATAGGGAAAGAGATGAGAAGGAACCTGGGATAATTATAAATACAGATTAAAAACTGGTATATGGTCCCAAACCTGTAAGAAAAAGGGATTTTTCTGAAGGTGTGCCTGGAGAACTAGTTGCTGTAAAAGGTGCTATTTAAATTAATCTGTGTAGATGTATGTTGGGGATGGAGAACAAAGATGAACGAGGCATGAATGGTCCTTGCAAGAGGTGAGAGCACTGGCTAGGTGTTACTGGCTCTTCACTGTGAAGGGTGCTGCCTAGAATTCACATATATACAGTAAAGCATATCCAGTAATCTGGTTTTTGAGCATCATTAATGTTTTTCTATTATTTGACAGTGATTAATCAATAAGGACATCTTTTTTTTTTTTTAAAGAGGAAACATAATACAACTTGAAAACCAACAGAAGAGGTGGCTCATGTCCATTTCTCTCAGAAAAACGTAATGCTCTGTACCCTTATGCAGTTAGTTATTTTTTTCTCAAGTAGGAACAGAAGCAAGATACAGATCCAATTACCGTTCTAGTTGGAATATACGTGCCCAGGTTATTCTAACATCCTTTGCACTCTAAAGTCTTTGTGTCATGAGTTCTGAAAGAGCAGAGTCATGATTCTAACCGAGATGACATGGTTTGGGAGGCAAGGCAACACAACTTGCTCGCAGATGGCTCATTCTCCTGACCACCTCTGTTCTGAAGCTAATGGGACAAGAGTTCTGTAACAGAGAAAGTTACATTCCCTTACTCCGACTCTTGAGTGGCGCAGATGTGCCCCTTAAACATGATTCTTTCCAGTGTCCTCCCTTTCCTTCTGCCTTACTTAACTCAATGCTCTTGCTCCTGTTTCTTCCATTATGCTGTGAGCTCACTTTAGTTTCTAATGTCTAATTTACTTTCTTTTACTATTAGACAGTCTTGGATAATTTTATCCTTCTCACAACCTAATATTGGGCCCATCTCATTGAACCTTGCTTGTACCTGAGTCAATCTGACCGAATTTCTGTTTTAGCACATTACTTACCTTTTGGAGGTACATGTGTTGTGGATGAGTCTCTGACACTTTGCAATATCACAAATAGAAGGTAAAACATTAATGGTAAATGTTTTACATTTTAAGCCACCAATCATGCTCGTATGTAATATAGTGCTTTTTTTTTCTCTAAAATTGTCAGGTTCATTGTTTCTGAAAATTTGATTTAATTGTCTGATTCACAGATTTTCCCAGTATAAACTGGTAAATGACGTAGCATACGACTAACACATTATTAAAATTTTATGTTTTTATTTGTCTGATGAGTGGGATAGATTACCCAAAGGAAGATAAATATCAAGATGGGGGGTTAAGAAAGAAAATGGAATCTTATTTTATTTGTTGTGCTGACAAAGATTTATTAGAATAGTTTGAATGTGTTTCCCACACTGTCTCATTTCTAAGAAGAAGTTATAAGGATCCTAATTATTGGGTTTTTATTTACATGGCTGTACTTCAAATAAAACCATGTCTTGAGAAACTGGGAAACGTGACAGAGTATAGTTGGGTTACTCTGTGGCTGTGGAGCTAGGTGTGCTTTTACAGCGATCAAGTTAATCAATATTCCTGTGTTAGAGTCGATACTGAAATAACCTCATAATTTTAATTCCCATCATCCAGGTTGTAGGCTGCATTTGTGACAAGAGACGTTTTGTAAGCTTCTAAGATAGGGAAAATCCTGGTGGAGATTAAAGAGCTCTGTGAATGACTGTGCATGCTAGCTCATGTAACTCCTTGAGAAGCCTCATTGCATCTGAACAGCACAGAACAGCACGTGGTGGACTGTAGGTAAACTTAGAGTTGACTTCCATTTCACCCTCATCTCAAAAGAATGGGAATGATTCTAAACATGATATTATGAAGGAGCGCTACCCGGTTCCTGCTGAGGATTGAACTCAAGGCTGAGTGCATACAGAGGAATGTAGTCTCTCCACCGAGCCATGCCACCTGCCTTAGGCCAGGGACCACCTAAATAGGGGCAAATAGTCAGTTCAGCTTTTGTCACCGAGAAAAAAAGAAATCCCATATTGTCTACCGCACCACAGTGGCAGAAGTGTGTGATGGTATTCAGTGGGCCAGTGGGCATGTTATTTCTCTCACTCTGCGAGCGTTTGAGATCACAGGTTAATATATAGCAAGCTCAAGTTTTGTCAGTTGAATCAAATCCTGTTGTTTCACTTTCCAGAGAAATTTCCCCTTTCAAACTTTCTTTCCTTTGTCTTCTAATAAATACGCTCTTTCTGAATCCCCTTTTCTTTTAAAATGAAAAGAGTAAAAGGACTACTTTTGTAATTAAAAGTCATTTTTAAATAACCCCAGAAGATTGTTTCTAGATATCAAAACATCTTTATGGTCCCATTTCTGTGGCAAGAAAGACAAGCGACTGGGATCCTGTGCATTCTACTGTATTCTACATTAATTACCTTCTATTAAAAAAATGACAAAGACCTTTTTGAAAGAGAATCTGGCACCCTTTCCACAGAAATGATGGCAGACACCCTACTTTGCTGATTTCTTGACACTTCTAATTACCTGTATTCATTTGAAATCGTTTCCTTTGTAGAGAGTTATTGGCATGATTTTCTGAGAACAAGAGGAAAATGGAAAACATTTTAGCAAGTTAAGGGGGAAGAAATCAACAGTATCATTGTTTGCCGCTTTTGTTGAAACTCCCCACACAAGTCATTTGAGGGACATGAAGGTAAATGAAAGGTTATACTTTGCCCTGCGCGTGGTTGCTGGTATTTGTAATGTCAATAACTGCGGAAGGTTGTCAGGAAACTGCAGAGACAGAGGTCAATGGCAATGACAAACACATCATTGTTTGCATTTGAATATGCAATATCGGCCTGATCTGCCAGGAGAGACTTTCACACCCCTGGACTATCAGCCAGGGACCCTATGAACCCCACCCATTGTTCTCCAGGGCCCTGGACTGTCATGGTAGAATAGAGATGGAAAACCTGTACAAGAACTGTTCTTGGAAGGTGGAAAGGGGCTGATAGTCCAGTGCTTGCTCTATACATATAAAATGGCCTTTCTGTCTTTTAAGGTGGGATCACAGAGCAGATTCACACTTAGTTGGTTTCGAAAAGTGCTTCATTCATGTGAAATTTAAACATTTTTTTTTCTTGTTACCAAAAGAGGAGCACAGAGTTGAGCCTAGTATATCATTGCAGTGAAGTTGATGACAGAGCCTTTCTGGGTTATAAGCTCAATTAAATATTAACCATGCCTTTCATATACTCTTGACAAAAATTTAGTTGGGGTAATGGTGAGACCTTCCACCGCGTCCTGCCTCCTGTTGATTTAGACACGTTAGAAAGCGTGGCCGTTTGGATTCCGTAATAAATTATTTACAAATGAAATGCACAATAGGTCACTTAAATTGTGTCTCCAGTAGGAACAGGCGTGATAAACTACTTTTCTTGTTGTTGTTGTTGGCACTGTAACAGAAGTATTCAGATTCGGATGGGAGTGGGTGGCATCTGTAAATTATACCCGAGGATTAAGCTGTAAATCTTTTGGGAAATTAAAAAAAAAAAAAAAAAGAGTTTAAAAGAAATGAACTTGCGGGTGATCTTTGAAATGGCTGGCCTTCACTCCAGTCCTGAACAGCACTTGCAGGGTGTAAAGGCAGTGTGTGAGAGAGCAGACGATGCTGTTTGGTGGCTCAGACTTGTAAGGTTTTGCATCTGTTGGTACTCTGCATTAAGATAAAATATTTGGGGGGAGCGGTGAACAACTACTCTTTCTGAGACTTTCTTCATTTTCTTGAGTAGCCTGGCTCTCTTCGCCTTTCCCCAACCCCAGGTGCAAGCTACCTTCCCCAAACACACCTCCTTGAAGGAGAGCAGGGAGTGAGATTTGCAGGCGAGGGTTGTGCAAGGTGACAGAGTGACAGAGGAAGAGGCTCTGAACTCAGCCAGGTGTGACAGAGCAAGGGGGTAGGTAGCAGGATGGAGCAGAGGGGGCCTGATAGAGCAAAACAAGGGAAAGGGAGGAAAGATGAGGAAGAAAAAGGGATGTCAGTGGGTGTGAGACATAAGTATAATTTAGCAAAGTAAATGGCCTTGCTCCATAGGACAAGGGAGATTATGGACCCAGGGAAACAGAGGGAAAAGGGAGACTGCAGACTCTGAGAGGGAAAGGATGCTATTGTAAAAGAGGAGTAGAAAAGAACATTCCTGAACCTAGAATCTAGACTGAGGGAAACTGATGATAAAAAAAAAAAGTCCCTTGCATTTTTCAGATATGAGGATTGTCCATTCAAGGGACACCTGTTTCTACTTCACATGCCTCATGCCGGGAAACTTGTTTGGAAGGCTTTGGGCTGTGCTCTTTGTGGGGAGCACCTCCGTGTGGCTTTTCACATTAGGAATTCCACAGGGTTCACCATGGAGGCTTGTATCTGCACTTAGGTTTTCCTCAGGCTTGCCTTGTTTCCACGGACATAATAATTTTGATTGTCCCCAAACAAGATCTTCAGTGGGTGAGAAAGGCACTTGGAGCTCCTGTTATTTCATTTTCACTGTTCCCCTTTGTACTTCTTTAGGCTCCGATTACATCTCTGACCTTCAGATAAGACCCAAGTGCAAGTAAACAGTCTGGCTACATTCACAACGGGCCAGATGACAGCTAGAGTAGTTTCCCGATGCTTTATTTATTTTACTTTTCAATACTTGATGTTGGAATTATTTTAGAAATGGACCTTTAATATTCTTTACTATACTTCATGGAAGGTAGCACTTCCTTCATGAAGGTAGCTGTTGGGCTTTAAGAGGCAATAGAGGGAGGGGTTCCTGTATACAAGACCTGTGTGCATGAGGTGAGCACATAACCTATGACGTCCTTTGAGCCTCTTCAGTGCAGGCATTAGAAACAGCAGCCTATTTCTAATTTCTTACGGGCTATCTATAAGAGCGCATCTTCTGTAGGCTATAATAGGAATGAGATGATAACATTTTAAAGGTTAATTCACCTCCCTCCCATCATCCTCTCCTTTTTGGTGAAGGTCGCTTTGGAGTAACAAACTGTACAAGCAGCATTATCAAATTTCTTGGTATATGTATTTTTAAAGACCAGGTTTGTGGTATACAGATGGGCTTTCTGGGAGACGGCTCAGAAATAGAGCACACAGTTATCATGCACAAAGTTCTGGGTATAATCTCCACCACCATCGAAGGAAAGTATAGCATGGGATAAATAGCAGATAATGAGTGTTTTGCTCAAAATGGCAGTCTCCTTTTATGTAGATGACTGGTATGAACATATAGAGCATCAAAGCATGTTAGAGCTATATGAATTAGCAATTTCCTCTTTTCTTTGTCACAGAACAGTGTTTGGGTAGCACCAGGGAATGATAATCTTTGCTTCTCTCTCTCTCTCTCTCTGCTTTTATTCTTATTACTGACCATTTTGTTTATCAGTGGATCATCATGGGAATGGCTCAGAATTTGCTGTTTTCTTATCTCCAGACTAAAAACTGAGTATAATTTCTAGGTGGAATAACCTGCCCTACGAGGTGAGCACGCCAAAGGCATGCTGTGATTTGCAAGTGGCAGGGATGAGGGACATGAGAGGTAATTCTATTCATATCTATCTTCTCCATCTTTCAGTGTAGATTGATAAAGCTTTAGACATGACAGTGGGTACAGTTGTGGAGAAAAGCATAAATCACAGAGTTTTCCTGAGGTGAAGAGAAGGGTGAAGGCCAAAGGCTTCTTAGTTTTCCAGAAGTTAATATATACAGACGGATGCCTTCTCCTCTCTTTTCTTCATGCCATGTTAATCAGGTATTTTTGTTAGAAAGAAAAATATACTTTGCTCTTTTTTAAAAAACCTTTTCCATTTATTTATTTATATAACACTTTACAGCCTGATCCCAGCCCATTCCGTCCTCTCCTCCCAGTTCCACCCTCACATTCCCTCCCCCAATTGTCCCCTCTTCTTAATGGGGCACTAATATTTTTCAGACTTTTCCTTTCTTTAAAACTCACTAAACACCAAGACAAAATTATTTAAGTATACATTTCAATTAATTTTGCATTCTAAAAACTTAACAGTGTTTGTCATTATGTTGGTCATTGTGATCTGGATTTGAGCAAGAGAAAACAACGAAGGTAAAAAGAAATACAGGAGCAAAGAGAAAAAAAAACAAGCATTGTTGGGGAAAAGTAAAAACAGTCAACTCTTAGATTGAAAAACATTACTTAGGAATCAGGAAGGATTTGTTTAATTTTAAGTAAGGAAAAAAGAAACAGAGGACCACAAGCTCTTACAGATTAAAGCACAGCTAAGTTGCTTATACACAAATATTGACATCACAGAAGAATTTAAAAGGAAAGACAACTGACTGTCCATACTAAATGCAATATTAATCAATTGCTTATTATCCTATTGTGTTCTGTTAGTCCCCAAGACTTCTGCCAAATGTGCAGAGGTTAGAGTAGGTCCAGAGGCAGCAACAAGAGAGTTGAGGAATTGTGAAATAGCCCCAATGAAACAGGGGTGAAGCAGCGGCCTTGTTTAGTCTGGAAAGGCAGAGCTGGAAGCTTAATAGCAGCCCTTGCATCCATGACAGAACACAGCCCTTTACAGGTAGAGGTGAACAGCTGGTCTCCGTTTCCTCTGAGGACAGTACAAGCAGCAGGGTCTTAAGTGCAGTCAATGGGGATTCAAGTAAGATATTAAGAAGGCCTTCCCAACACCAGGGGATGTGCAGAGAGAGAATCTTCAGGTATTCTGGATTTAGACTGTTGACTTATGATTATTAATTCTATTTTAAGTCAGAAAGTCCACGTTGAAAAATAAAAAGAAAGAATGCAATCTCCCATGCAGGAACTTGGAGAGGAAAAAAAATGAATACATTGTGGTCTGGAGACAGAGACCATATGGGATGGATGAAACTTTTGAGTTAAGGTATTTGGCCAGAAGAAAAAGAAATACAGTATGGAAACAAGGAGGGGGGATTGCTTAGGTAAAGAAAAGAAAAAGAGAAAAGTATGGGAAATGTTTAGACTAAGGAGGCTGTCTTAACCAAAGCTTTGTTTTTGGTCTTGGGAAAAGAATTCGAATTGTCCAAGTGTGTGAGAAACAGCACTCACTTACTAATCGACACTGTTCTGTGGAACTGATGTAGTTAAATAGCAGAATCAGAGCCAAAAGGCATATTGGCCATATTTTTTTCCTGCCTTTACAAAACAATACAATTACCCAGAAAAGGGACAAAATGACTTTTCAAAGCTTTCCCAACCTTTTGATTTTGACAGAAAGGGAAATGGTGATTTTGAAGCAAGTAAACAGTACGTGTATACCACACAAATCAAGAACTAGGAATGTCCAGATCAAAGAAGCAGTATTTGAATAGTAGGGATTACTAAAAATTAATAATAATAATAATAATAATAATAATAATAATAATAATAATAATAATTCTAAACGTTACTGCTGTTGTTAGAAGGGGAGATATGAACTGAGTGCCCGATGGTGTAGGCTCTGGGAAGATCAAATAAGGAAGGAGACACGTGGATTTAAGAGGCATAAATTCCAAGCCTTGCGTTGCGGTAAGAATTTTGTTTTGTAAGGCAGGCATCTGTGGTTGCAAACCTACGTTGCTTGGAACGATCTCATTTATGATCGCAGACACACCAATTGGCATTTCGCACAGAAAATAGCTCAAGGGTGCACATTAGCTTTTAAGATAATCAGCGACGTTAAATCATTTCAGTCCTCTTTAAGCTCCATCTCAACTCCCACAGTCCTCAGAACTGTGTGCAAGCATTCCAGTGTACTGTAGAGTGGGCCTGTGCCAGCGTTGGACTCCACAGTTTACTGGGCTAGTTGTAATTGGCTTCTGGTTACCTGTATTTCTCCAGACAGTGGCTGAGCCTGTTGGGAATGGATTAGTCCCTTTTTACACAGGGCTTTATACTTTGCTGAGCAAGTGCTGGGTTTGGTCATTAGGGTATTCTGTCTAACGGGTTTCAGAGTGCATTGTTTTGTTTTTTCTGACACAAGAAGCTTTTCTCCACTCTAAATAGCAGAAAATAGAGTCCTGTTTGAATTTGTCAACATAACAGCTATGTGTATTTTATAACATGATGCTACACACAAGTTGGCAATCTAAAAATAGATCCTTGAAAATATTTTTTACTGCTTTAAAAAGATGTACTTTGAATTCACTTGTAAAATAATTTGGGTTTGGAAATAACTTTTTTTCTCTCGCTCTCCCCTCTCCGTCTCTGTCTCTGTCTGTCCATCTGTCTGTCTCTGTTTCTCTCTCTCTCTTATCTCCCTCTTCTTCAACAAAGAAAAGGCTTTTGTTCTGGTCCCTGCCAGTGCCTTATTCTGTGACTTTCTGCTGTCCCCTAGTGGCACGTTAATCTTTTCGACGATAGTGTGATTGCCCCTGGAACCAATTTTTTCCCTTCTGTGCTTTCTTCTAACTCTCATTAGCAGACATTTAAAACATTATTAAACAATCTATGAGTTGCCTTTTAGAAGCAGCATCCCTGTTCTTTAGCACAAACAGCATGCTGTCTATGAGTTTGAGTACATATTCCGAGGGAAGACAAGCCAGCTAGGCACGTTTTCCTGTTCCCTGCCCCATATCCCCCCCAAAATTCAGGATTTCAAAATTCTAGCAAAAAATTGATGAAAGCAAAAATACTGTCAGCTTTGACTGTTTTTACAGAACATACGGCGGTGAAGCATAGTTTGTGACCGGTTAGACTCTTTATGTCAGTGGGTTTATACACAAAAATCATGGTACAACTTTTCTTCCACTTTTGAAAGTTCTGCTCGGTTGCTTTCATGGTTGCAGTTCCTTTTTCATGGTGGGATTTGTCTAGAAGTATTTTTGAAAAATACAACGTTCTCAAGGTTTGAAGCATTACATGTAATTTAGCTACGTGAAAGACAGACTCTCATTCCTAGTTACCAGGATGACTTAAGGGATAGCATAGTTACCCCTCTACATAAATCAGAACCTTTCAGTAAATTAAAGCTGGATTGGCTATTTACGTCTTCTGTCGTTCAGCTGCACGTGTTCAGTCCTAACAGGATGCTGGTACATCTCTCAGCATACCCTTTTTGTTTACGGAATTAGTCATTTCAAACCGTAGAAATGAAAATGGAATATGTAAGCTTGTCAGAAACCATAGTTTGGTTTTTAAAAACTTAGTATTGACCGATAAAAGACTATAAACCAGGTTTATACGATCCTGCTAAAAGATGGCTTAAAGCATTACGGAGACTTTACAAGAAAAGAAAAGAAAAGAAAAGAAAAGAAAAGAAAAGAAAAACAACTTGGATGAAATCTAGGCCATTAATTGAACATTAGAGAAATCTGAGCTGAATGCTGAACTAATGATTGCCTGGCTCTGCCTTGTTTGGCACTTGCTGTGGTTTTGACAAAGATCACTTGACTGGTAACACTATTTTCTTTCTGAACTCAAGGGGAAGAGGCTTGGGAGTGGGGGCAGGGAGGAGGAGGAGGAGGCTCAAAGCCTAGGAACTCCTGTTTCTTGGTAATTCAAGTGTACAGTTTGGCCATGTGGAAGCAAACGAGCTAAGCTGTAAGGCTCCCTTCAATGACATGAAGCTTGTTTCTTCAAAGAAAAGAAAAGTTGGTGCAGTTTTTAAACTGCCTCCGTTCTGAAAGGTCAGATTGCTGCCCAATTTAGTCATTTTGTCTGTTTATACATGCCGCCATTGGGAGAAGGCATTAAAAACAAAGCCCTGGATCGCAATCAATTTTGGCCTAAGTGCAAAGTCACCCGACCAATCCGTGGAATCCTGTGCCTTTCATGAGGAAGGGGGCTCACGCCTCCTCCACTTCTTCTCAAGAGAAAAGATAAACCCCCTTCGAAGCCTGCGCAGGACTCACGCGTTCCTATTTCTAGTGATGACCCATCACCCCGCCAGCCCTCAAATTCAAATTACGTGGGTTTTTAAAAGTACATCCCTCATCACACATCGCAATCCACAGGAGCTGTTTTCCAGAGGAATGTCGGGTTACTATTACTATTTTGTTGTTGTTGTCTAATTCAGATTGTAAATGTTCTAAAACGAGTTCCCCTGGAGTTATTTTTAAAGCCTCGCTGTAAGTTAGGTCTAAATACTGTGACTGTTTACTGAGAATGTAGGAAACAACATATTTTTAAGACCGATTGCTGGGGCTGGGGGAGAGACGGTCATTTGAAATTTTAATTAATTTAATTTCCATTTTTAGATAAAAATGACTGAAAAAAATCTTAATTCTAATGAATAAATGGATCTTTCCTGCTGTTTTCTTTTTTTAACATTGTAGATTTCATTGAGTTGATTATTGAGTGGATTTAGGAAAAAAAAATACAGTGCAAAGTTTCCTTTAAAAAAAAAATAAATCGAGGGACAGTCTTAATAAATCTTCTGAAAAGTAATCCAGCATCATCAGTGGTCTATTCTCTACAGAATTAGTTTTTCCAAAACAATAATAAAGCTGAGCAGTTCTACTTTTTACAACTCTGGAGACTATCTAAACAAAATGAACAGATTTATAGGGCTATTTTTAGTGCGCGTCACTGCATTACAGTTTACATTTGCTTTCAAACCTTATTTGACATTCCTAGTAGAAAAATACAGGCAGAGCACTCATTAAGATCCGTAATAAAGACAGTCTCCACAGGGCAGTTACCCAAAAAACCCAAAGCTGAGGTGCACCTAAGAATGTTCTTTTGGACTCTTAAGTCATGCTGCTTTCTTTCCACTTGTCTAAAACAACAAAACTCTGGACCCAAATGGAGATCCAGAACGTTTGTTTATAACTATTCCCCTTGCCCCAGGCATTGGTGGTATGCCCAATAACTGAAATAAAACCACTCTTTTTGATGGGGGGGATTTTCAGAGAGCAACAGGTAAGTCTGCTTTGCCTGGTAACTATTATTCTCCCATAAGTTGTGAATTCCACGTCCAAGTGAAAAGTAACTTGCTGAAAAAAGAGTAATGTAACAGGGCGACTTTCTGCAAACCACGCCTGCATGAAAAAAAAAAAAAGTGGAAGATCTTATGTAATGTTATGAAATATGTCACCACACAGATTTATGGAAAAACCACAGTTGCATTTTAAAATACAGTCAGGAGGATGAAATGTTTGCATTTTGCCACACCAAGTGTCTTTAGCTTTTCCATACCAGGAGAGAGGCATGTGTTTCCTTCATAGGGAGTCTTACCTTTACTTGTGTGCACAAATGAAGAATCCATCTCCTTTGTTTATTTTGGAGAGATATTTCAGCAAGAGGGAAAAACCAGAACAACAAATTCAGATGCAGCTTTAACCATGCTGTCATGTCTTTTTCTCCGATGGGAAGGGAATACTTTGATAAGGTTAGACTGTCCAGGGAACTAAATTGACATCCTGCCATGTGCTTTCATATTAATTGTGCTCATGTAAAAGCCCGCAGTAAGGAAATTCCTTAGCTGTAAACATCATTTACCTCCGTAAATACAGCTTATAAATACAGCTCTGATTCAAAGGTAAGAAAACAGACAGGAATTCTACACCAACTGCCCTCTGATAAGATTATGTTTTCAAAGCAAAAAAACCATGCCTACATAATGTTGTGGAATGAAAATATCCGATTAAACTCTTAGAAAAACACACTTTCCCACAAGCAGCCTCTTTATTTGCCACACCTCGGGGATCTTATTAAAAGTTAGTGTGTTGCGTTTAAACCTGAAAAGGGATTCGTGTAAAATTATGGCTTCACAGATTGCTCTCTGAGAACTGAAGATGAAATAAGAAAATGATACATTTGGACTAAGAGCCACTGTAACCACTGGAAAAATGTCAATAAAGGCATTTGGGGAGGTTTCAGCTTGCTATAGATGAATCAAACGGCCTAAGAAAGTAGTTTTATAGCTGGATGAGTGTTTTTAACGAGTTAAACATGTTACTACACAACCTTAAAGCCACACTGTAAACAATAGCTCTGATAAAAAGATTGTCAGGGTTGTTAGTTTAAAAATTATTTTTCTTTTGTATTTGAAGTTTTCCATCATTCTATTTGGCTTTGCAGTATAAAGAAATGATATATTTTTAGTAAATTTATCAATTACTAATTAATTTGGTGGTGAGTGCCTAATTTGGGGCTCTATTTAATACAGGGCCAGGTTTAATTTCTTCTAGCTCTTGGTTATCCTTGGCCTATTTAACATATGAATTAAGCCCAATTCTCTTTGAAAACCCAACCCATACCTATTCCTCCCCAAGTCATAAAAATAATTTATTGTTGTAATCTCAATTTATGGTTTAGTTAGGCAGAGTGAAAATATGACCTCCGAAGGAATCCCCCTCCTCTTCAGCTCCAGCCTGCTTTACAGTGGGTTCTGTGTGTCGCTACAAGTTGGTATGGCTAACACTTAATTTGTAGCTTGAAAAGAAATGAGCTGCTCTCCAATTTAAAAATAATATTTAGATGAGCAAACATGAAAAACCTTTACAAATAGATGATTTTGTATCTTCAAACAAAAAATATGAAAGGAAAAAAATGGGGGGTAGGGAGAATAAACCTAACCATAAGGCAAATGTATTGCAAGCAGGGACAGATGAGAGAATTTTCAAAATTAAACTGCTAGGAAAAGCAGTTGTGAGGCAGTCTGTGTTTTTATTTGGGGGGGGGGATGAGCAGGAGGGGATTAGGGATATTATAATTGAAAGTGCATGCCATAGTAACTAAAATGTTTTTTTAGGATATTCTTGTTTTGTCTTATAAAATATCTTTTAAAAAATTACAATGATACACAATGTTTTGTAATTTTGGTGATCTTTTCAGTTCTGGTGGATTTGGTTCAAAATTTAAAAAATTGCTTTATGTGCTATATATTTTTGTCCGTAAAGCATTCTCCAAATGGTAGTTATTTATGTGAATAATAGAACAAAGCATGGAAATATGGCTTTTCTTCCTACTCCATTATTGAAACGGAATATGATCATTAGCCAGGGCTGGGGTTTAGTCGCAACACTTTGAAAAATAGCCTAAATGAATAGATGTCAAATTAATCAAGAATGGAACTATTACATTATTTTCAAAAACTATATATACCATTAGGGGTTTTCAGCTATAAATAATTGTTATGTAGAAAAGAGGAGGTTTCATCTTAAAAAATTAGCATACGCCGCCTCTTCAGGGTGTTAAAAAGATTGAGCACTCAACTAGGCTTTGTGAGAATCACAAGTGAGGAAGCAGGATTATAATAACATCTCACGACTAAACCTGAACTTAGAAATGGATGCTTCTGCAACAGAGTCATTCTCTGACTGACTTCAAGTGCATGTGTCTCTCCTCTGTAACCTGGAAAGAGCGTCTTGGAATTAGAATCACCTTCCTTCCCATCTGCAAAGATACTTCACTCCCAAAGCAAACTTTATTTTGTCCTGATTCCGTCTTGCATTTTGTTTTTACTACTCAAGTCAGAGACAAAGGACATCTCTTCAGTCATTGATTTTTTTTTTTTCACCCTCTTGCGGTTAATAAGAATTTATCCTGGAGAGATCCTGCAGGTTGAAATGCATATATAACTCGGCTTTTACTTAAAAAAAAAAAAAAAGCCCACCTCATTTATAGTGGGATAGAAGTGGTTTCAATCACTGTCATGTGGTGCACATATCTAGGTATATTTTTAATTAAACACTGGTCCACAAATAAGCAAATAATAGAAGTTAGTGGAGAAGCAGTTGCTCTCAGGCTGACAGTGGCTCATTTATCTTTGTCCTAACTAGACAATGGGAAATGACACTCTGCTGTTGTTTTCTATGCCTTAAGATTTCCTTCTTAAACAAATGCAGTTGAGGCGGTTTGTTTTCCAACAGCCTGGCACACACTGCCAGTGGCCAGAGTTTTGTCTCTTCTTCATCCAGAGGGAGGATTAATCTTGGTGATGGTGCAAACGAAATGTATGTCTAGGGTCAAAGTGCAGGCTGCCTTTTGGGACCTGCATTACATTAATGTCATTTTTGGGTTCCTGACGTTAATCAAAACCAACACCATAAAGCGTCACTTAGCTAATTTGTGTATTATTGTCAGTGTTACCATTAATTATGCGTTTGTGAGGAAAAAGAGGATTAATGAGATGTCACAGGTAATTTACAATGATCAGGCTCCCCAGGATATTAAGAAAACACTAGCTGGGTAAGATTACCATGCAATCATACGCAAGAAGCAGAGGTCTTTGTTGAGACGCCACACTGATACTGTCCATCGTTACCAAAATCCCTCTTCAATCAGCAGTGCCCAACTTTTACATATTTTGCTCATATTAAGTGTTTGCTTTGGGCTAACATACCCAGAATTCATACAGTAATGGTGAGACTTTTGTTCAGGTGTCCCCAACTCTGAATACAGAGCATGAGCTTTCGTTCCCCTTGAAAGGTGGCCAGTTACAGATGGTTAATTCTCAACCATGTCCCATGAACTTGGGTTCACATTTAATACCCCTATGACACCATTTTTGGTGGCCTGGGTGGTTGTATTTAAATTAGACATAAAAATTCTCCTCTCTGACAGTTTTTTTTTTTTCTCCCCCAGCTTACTCCTCAGGGTCATGTAAATAAGTGAATTCTTTTTGTTCTCTCTTTCCTTTTCTGGAAGAGACATGTAAACATATAGTGTAAGGATATTAGTATGATATGCTTCAAACAGAAGCATTGAAGTACAGCCCTGTACTATGGTCTGAAAGGTCATGTAGAAGAAACACGAGTAGCAGAGGAGCTGCTGGCAAGAAAAGAGGGCAGTTAAAGCATCGAAGCAGAACAAGCTTTCAAGGAACCAGCAGACAGGAAGATACGGATGGCAGAGAAAGGAGCCAACTAGCTCTGTGATATCTATTTTACAGATCCCTCTTTGTGGATCCTGAAACACGTCCTGGGAGGCATCATGGTGACTGAGTTCCACAGGGGACAGACCAGACCCGTGGAGTTCAGAGCTCAGGGTCTAGGTACTCAAATCAGTTTTCTGTTGGGAATGATTGCTGTGCTCTTGGGTGGAAGAAGACCACGGTGGGTCAATGAAGCCAGCACAGGAGGCCTTTTGGAAACATCATTTGCTGATACACTTTGAATTCCCATGAACTCATTTCATCTTAGCCTTATTTCTTTGAGGCCATGACTGTATGTGATGATGTCCAGAACTGTGCGATTCTGTGCGATCCCACACACATGTGAAATTTAGCTTTAAATTCCAACTCTGGGAGACTTGGAGAAAGTCACTTAGCTTCTCTCTGTATTAGTCTCCTCACCTGTGAAATAATAAAACTTGGCCAACAAAGTAATGAGGATTTAAGGCGATAATGAGTGTAAATCACTTAGCACAGGGCTCAGCACACAGTAAGGATTTAATAGGCTGATGGTTTTCAACCTTAAAATTTTATCAGAAACACCTGTGGGACTTCAGAAATGACAGTTTTTTGGCTCATGCTCCATACCTATCAAATAAAATTGAGACTGCTTATGGGCAGCCTCAATGTTCAGCATAGGTGAAAACCCTTGCCTTAAAGATCGGATGTGTTTATTGTTTGTTATTAGCAGTGCAGTTGGCATAAATATTTCAGTGAAATATCTTAAAAGTTTTTATCTGATGTCATAGGGACTCCGTATATTGGATCATGAATTTTATCAGGCCTTCCTTCGTGTTATTATGATGCCTCAAGATCCAGACTTAACTTGTGGTATAAAATTCTATGAACTAAAGCTACATTGCCATCACTATTTGTTTGAGTACGTGTGTGCAAGTATAGAAGGGGTGAGCAGAAGTTGGAAATGGCTGGCCTTATATGAAAGCTGTATTTAAGAAACATTGTCCAAGTAGTAGAATAAGGTCAAACCACAAGTGAGCTGAACCCAACCATCTATTAACAAATGAAAATAAAACATTTATTACATTGTCTACTCTTGCTTTTTTTTTATATTTATGATATATCCCAAGGAGATTTCCCCATTGGGATAAAATTTCACAAGCAGAAAGAGCGAAGGAGGGTGAAGTTTAAATAAAAATGTTTTATTATTGATTTGGCTTTCTTGGGCTAACCGTACAGATTGTGGAAATAATATAGTTTATTTCTTCTTCTTTTTATTGACTCTACAAAGTAATAGCTTAGCATAGCTATTAGTTGATCTTGTAACTAACCTTTGCACTACTTTCTGAGTTGGTTGCTTTCCAGAAAGCGGTATGCTCGGTGAAATAAACACTGAGAGATTTTTAATAGCATACTGAAGAAGAAGACACTAAAGCGACCAGCTTTCCCTCTGGCCGTCAGCATTTTATGAGTTTGAAATTTTTTCCTTTATTATTATGGCTCTGACTAAAATTAGAAATCTATCTGTATATGAACCCTATTCATATTCTTAAATTAAATGGCAAAGTTTTTTCTTTTATCACCATTGTAGAATAATGTGAAGTAGTGTTATCAAAACATTTTGGACTGAAGAAGCTCATTGAATGCGTAGATGTTATACAAAAGAGATAGTTGTTTCTGGTATTGTTTTAAAATGTGAATGATAGTATGTAGAAATGAGCATAAGGTACAGTGAGAAGATTTAAGACTTTGGAAATGTGTCTCTGTTGATGTCTTTGTAACTGCGTTATAGCAGTCAGAGGCTGGATTGCTAAGATGCCTAACTAAGGAACAGAAAATTGCGTTCAGGTAACTACAAAAATTCTCTCCAACACAATTATGAAAATGCTTTTCTCTGGGAAGAGGTGGTGCACGGCTTTAATCCCAGTGCTTGGGAGGCAGAGGCCTCCCAAGGGGTCTTTGTGTGTTTGATGCTAGCCTGCCCTAGAAAATGCGCTCTAGGACAGTCAAAGCTACACAGAGAAAACAAAAACAAAAAGGACAATACTTCTCATGATTAGTCAGCTTCTATTTTCATGTCAAAGAAAAAATAATTATAGTATTTACATGTTCTGAATAGCTGATCCAAATACATCGCTACAGTTCTATTTTGTCACTGAAACATCATCAAACTCATCGTGTACTTATGGAGTATAAAGCCATGTACCTCTGACCTTTCCAAAAGAAGACTCCTCTTAGGACCATTGCTTCACCATGAAAGTCTTTGTTGAACACTTTTGAACAACAATGCATTTACAGTGCACATTAGCTTATTAAATGTTTCTATTTAACAACAATTATTTTTGATTGCCTTCTTACCTGAGTCAAAGATTAATGCCGCTTACAGTTTTAGCAGACTAGAAAAAACCCTGGGCAATATGGTTCCATCAGCTGTTCCAATACCAGCTTTGTGGGAGATGGAAATCATTAGAAGCATGGCCAGCTTGATGGAGAATAAGTAGTCAAAACTCACGGATCAGCTGGCACAGTGGGGTTGACTGTCTCATCTGAACAATAGGGACCAAAATGAGAGACTCAAATACATGTGGTGGTGGGGGGGCAGGGGACACTGGACACATTAAGAGAATTTAGGATTACCTTCCTGACTTTCCTGCTTATATTTTGCCTGGAACACAAACTCATGGGATTGTACTGCCCATGTCAGAGTAGCTCTTTCCTTCCTGCTTACACCTCTGCAAACACTGTCACAGACATGCCCCAAGGTGTGTCCCCTACATAATTTCAAATCCTGCCAAATAGACAGTGGTTAGGCATTCCAGTTGGGAATCTAATACTGGGGATGCTTCCTGATTTTCATCAATCAGCTGGTCCACACAGTCACACAGAGGGAGATTGTAAGGGACTTGGGGAATCATTTTCAAAACGTGCCAACCAGAAAAAGGTACACTGATATATCAAAGCATAGCAATGGTAATACTCTAAACCAATATCCTCAAACTTCTGTACACTGTAGCAATTAAATGTTCTCAAAACCTGTGCCCTAGGGTTTTTGGAAATATCAACGGCTTTGGCCCAACTACATGGAGACTGATACTGACAAATGACTTTCAAACAACAAAATATATATACATATATATTTTTTCCTATGTGAAAAACGGTCTGAGTTTATAGGCATGACTGCTGCCTAATTTATCTTTGAAGCCCAGAACTCAATAAATACTTATTGAATGAATAAATATTCAACTGGTAAGGTGATCTGAAGTAATATAATTACAACAAGGAAGGCCAACATAAATGCATTAGGAATATCCTGAGACCATATCTTAAGCTATGTAACAAAATTGTAATGACAGAATACACAGTAAATCAGACAGGTCAGCATGGCATGGATGTACACTTGCTCCTGAAAAATGAATATATATATATATATATATATATATATATTTTTTTTTTTTTTTTTTTTTTTTTTTTTTTTCTTAAAACAAGTTTGGGAAGTGGAGAGACTGCTTAGGAATAAGAGCGCATGCAATGCTGCTCTTGGAAACGACTCGACTCTTGCTCTCAGCACACTGGGCAGCTCACAACTACTCCTACTCTAGCTCCTGGGTTTCCAGTGCCCTCCTCTAGTCTCTGCAGGTTCCTGCATAAATGTGGTGTGTGCTGACACATGGGTATACACATAAATAAGATAAAACCAAATCTTTAAAAAAGTAAGTTTGATATTGAGTGCCAGAAAAAAAAAATATGAGCCTGTAGACAGTGACTCTCACAAAAATTTTAGGTTCTTTAAATGTATCAAAATAAATACATCTGTTCTATATTAGTACAGTCAGTAGTAGCTCACATCACAAGAGATGAATAGAAAGAAGAAAATGTTGTATCTAAGAAACCGTCTAGGTAGCCAAGGCCAACTAGTTCATAGTATGAGCACAACCAATAATCTATTGGTCTTTTCCATGCATGTACAAGTTGATAAGCTTCATCCTTACACATGAAACATAGGGGCTGGAGTGATTGCTCAGTGGTTAGGAACACTCCCTGCCCTTGCAGGTCCTGTGCCAGGACCTACAGGGCAGCACACGACCATCCATAGCTGCAGTTCAGGGGACCCGATACAGTCTCCAGACGTTAGTGGACACTAGTCATACACGTGGCACACACGCATACATGCAGACAAAACACTTACAAATATGAAAACAAATAAATCTAAACCCAAAGTGAAACAGCTCTTGTCTGTATGCCTTATCTTCCAAGATGTCCTATATGTGGAAAGGGTTGCAGAGATTCTCCAGGGTCTAACTTCCTTATTTGCACTTGTGGATCTTTCCTGAATATCTAAAACCCAAAAAGAATACATATAAGACCCTTGCGCTTCCTCTGCATTTTCAAGGTGACCTTTACCAGCTTTAAGTAAATCTCCTTTGTCTTTGCCTGAGACCCAATTCCCTTTTGCACACTGGCCAGTCCTAATACTTATTTTGCTCTGTCTTTAGATCTCAGGGGCTCCTCTGCTAATTATCAACAATTCCTTTATTTGGCTGTTTGGTTTTTATTTGATTGTGAATGAAGTTCAATTTCATTCAACCCCATAGGATTCTAAGCCTCATATCCCTGTGTTTCTTGCCCCTCACTAATGTTGCCTGGGGTTGAAACTCAGGCTCAATTCTAATGACTTGAATACAGCAAGCGGGATGAGCTCCAGTTCCAAAACCAGTCTACAAAGAGGCCATGATTTCTGGCTCTCTCTTCTTCCTTTCCTTATTCTTAGACTTGCCCTGAAGACAGCACTGTGGAGCTGTGAGCAGCCAGGTGGACAGCTCAATTGAACAATGAACCAAAACATCTCGAAATGGCCAGGTGACACCTGAGGTCTGGAGTAGACCCAGAGACCTGGCCAGGAGTAGCCTTGGAAGCAGGTTTTCCACTAGTCTAGCTTTGAGATTCAGTCTTTGGTGACATGCTAATTATAATTTTGTGAAACAGTTTGAACTGAGAGGCCAGGTAAACCAAGGCTGGCACAGAACCACGATCCTGAAGGCCAGTTTTATTCTGAGCTAAACTGTTAGGGGCAGCTACACATAAGCAACATACCAGAAGTGGTTGGTTGGCTGCTGGGCTGAGGAAGTGGGCCACGGCTGGTCAGGTCTTGAACAGTGTGTGAAGAAGAATGCCTAGATCTTGAACATCTGGAAAAACTTCATCTGCATCTTATAAATTATATCTAACGAGAGCATATCAACAACAAACTGTTCAGCTACCTTTAAGAGTGTTCTCGGCAAACATGTCAAGATTGAGGTATCTTAAATGCTGCAAATGCTCAGGCTGGAGAAGTATGGTTTCACATGGTGCTATCCTTTTATGTGTATAATTTCCATCTCCTCAGACTCATAATGTGCAGCATATAGAGCAGGTATATGCACCAATTTGATGTGGGACAGGATGCTTTTCCGCCATTTCTAATGAGGTTCCAAAGCCTCCCATGAACTCTTTATGGGTATCTTGCTTGACTCTGTGCCTGTGAATATATGATCACACATTCCTTTTCTCTTTAATAGCAGTGAAGCATGGCCATTCAAACTTTGATAGCATTGGCTTAGTAATTTTTTTATTATGTATGTATCCTTAGGTTGTGGAAAACTTTCTCAAGAATATGCCCATCTGATCTTAACGTAAAGGCAAATGCCCTCTTGTAAAGGCAAAGCTTTGAGCTAAATCCGTTTTAGTGTTTTACTTGTATTGTTGAGGGAAAAAAAAAATCATTACCTACCCTAAAGGAATTTTTGCTTATATGTAATGGAAGAAGAGATGCTTAACTGAGTTTTAAATGTCTAAAGAAATTTGAGTCAACACAGCTACAGTTATAAAACTATATTGATTAATAGATGGCATTTCTTTGAAAGTGAATATAATTAAATATTTTTATGCATTGTTAGATAGTGCATCTATATAGTCTTATTTCTAACATAACAGTACCCAGTTTTTATTTAATTTCATTGAGTGAAAAGAAGATGAAACCTAATTAACATATAAATGGCAATTATGCTTAAATAAACAAATTTAAATAAAAATTGTAAGCAGTTAAGTAAGGGTTGATAACTAGAATCTTTATAAAGCTTTAAATTAAGGTTTAGTGAAATGGAGGGATAATGAGGCAGTGCTCTTGATCCCATTGGCTTACATATTTACCAGGATTTGAGGGGCTAGTGGTACTAAGGTACATATTTCTAGGACCAACCATTGCACCTGCCATTACTTCATAGGATACATATCCCTACTTTAAAAAATTTCTGTATGACAACCTGAGAGATTGTCTGAGCGTCGCAGTGATTAGGACCCCTTGCTGCTTTTACAAAGAACCCAGGTGCAGTTTCCAGCCTTCACTTTTGTCAGTTTATAACCACTTGTAACTCCAGCAGCCAGGGATCTGACTCCCTCCTCTGGCTTTTTCCATCACTCACATTTATGTATCCACCTACCCCACATGCCACATAATTAAAAATAAAATAGATCTTAAAAGAAATAAAAAAATATAAATTTTCTCTATAAATAAAAATCACCACCGGGATGATGTTGTATATAGGTAAGAAGGGGATTGGTAGGTCATGTGCTTTGAAGAAAAACTCTGATCTGAACGGTCTCTCACTTTATGGCCCACCAAAGAGAGTTCTAAGTTTCAAGGATTCTTGTACTCTTAAGGGTTTTCCAAGAACCTACACATTTCAACCAGATTAAGCCAGATCCAAAGAAGACTTACCGGGTAGCTCATTAGCAGGGATTAATTAGTCTATTTGAATAATTGTTACTCATTGTTATGCAGCAGAAGAAAGGCCTCGGGCAATATGACACAGTCCAGGTCAGGTTTGACAGCAGTGCTTCGACTAAACAAAGTGTACTTCGGGTTACTAGGGGAGGTACCACTCTATCTCCGCTCCTCACAGATAGACGTCCTGAAAATTTAAGAGCGGAGAAACAATGAGTGGGACCAAGCTGGTACCAAAATAATGACACAATTGCCTATGGCTGGCATTTGTTAATTTTTTTTTTCTTCGTTAAAGGCAAACAACTCATCGAGGAAGACAATATAATTCATTTCAGTACAGGGAGACTTTCTCTTATATTAACACCTTAATTTTAATGATGACTTTTGTCTTTTATTAGATTGACTGTGATAATGGCTTTTCAAGTGAATATTCTTTGATTTTATTTGGTATAGTCTATAATTTATTAACGGGTATCGAGTATGTAAAATTGGACACTCATAATTTTTGGTCATTATTATTCCACTCATGGCCCTCTAAATTAATTAATTAATCCATCATTAGTGTGATGTGATGAGCTAGGCAGTCACGGACCCTCCACTCATTGTGAAGATGGGGTGTCCTTCCATCTGGTGGTGAGGTCGTCCTCAGAGAAGTCTCGTCCTTGTTAACATAGTCTCTCTTCCCGTCAACATCATTACCTATAGATCCCCGGGAAAGGGTGGAACCCACAAGCTGGGGTGTTGATGGGGCCAATCTTGTGTAGATCTTGTTCAGGCAATCACAGGTGCTGCAAGTTCAAGTGTGCAACAGCCATGGAATGCCAGGAAGGCAGCGTTCTGCATCACCCTCTCCACCTTCTCTGGCCCTTATGGTCTTTCTAACCCTTCTTCTCTGATGGTCCATGTACCTTGTGAGAATTATAGATGCCCAATTTATGGCTGGGCATATGATAGTCATTTGTTCTCTGTTGTGTGATCAGTTGTAAGTTTCTGTAGTTACTGTTCACCACTTCAAAAAGAAGTTTCTGGGCCAAAGCTGATATTTTTCTGCTTTTTTTTAAAAATATCACTTCATATGATCTAAATGTATTTATTCCCAAAATGTATGAATCTATATTTCATTTTTGTTATTAACATTTTTATTATTTTATGTTATGTATATGTATATGTGCTTGAGTATATGCATGTGTATCATTTGCATTTTATCATACAGGAAACTTTGGTGGTCTGAAGTGTAGGATACCCTAGAACTAGAGTCATTGTTGGTTGTGAACCAACCTATGGACGCGGGGGACCTAACCTGGATCCTTCAGTAAGAACAGCAAATGCTCTTCACCACAGTCATCTCTCCATCCCATATTTTAGTTGTTTTTTTTCCACTTTAAAAAAGATTCATGGTTTATGCTTATGACTTATATTAAAGGTAAACTTTTATAGGTCAGTCATGCTGTACATATTAATAGTATATTTTCTTTCATTTGATCATTTTACGATTTTATTAGTTACCTTTCTTTAAAAAAAAAAAACCTAACAGAAGCAACTTAAGGATGAGAGGGTTATCTTGGCTCACAGTTCAGTCTCCTGTGGTGAGAACAATATAGTATCTGAAATGACTCAGCTGTCACAGTGGGAGATGACAATATGGTTTGCTCGTCTCTGCAGATCATGAAGCAGAGATCTGGACCAGAAGTAAGGCAAGGGTACAGCTCTCAAAGACCCACCTCTAGTAGCTTATGTCTGCCAGTTGTGCCCTGTGTCCCAAAGATTCTTTAGCTTTCCTAAAATGTACCACTCAACTGGAGCCCACACTTTCAAACACATGAGCCCAATGGAGGGCATTTTCAGAACAAAATAATGAATACAAATCATAATAAAATCTCTTAATAAAAATCTTTTTTGTTTCTTCCCAGCCTCTTCCCCTAACCTGGGAATTCCTTGCTTTTTCTCCCTGTCCCTGCTGTTAGTCTTGCTTTCTGCTTTCAGGATTTGCAAGAGGAGCTGTCTGACACATTTGCTCCTGGATTTGCAGCAAGTACCTCTGTTTCTATGACAGATTTTTCCGTTAGTACTCCTGTCTCTACAGCTACCTGCCAGAGGATACTGGGGAAAAATGTTAACACTGGAAAAAGTGCGGATGGAAAGTAAGCATCTTGTGCAGTAAATAGGCGTGCACCCATATTACTTTATTGTAAAGGCTGGCATTAGCGGAAGGGCTTGTCAAATAACCACTTTTCTGGAGTCCATTCCAGTCTATACTTCATTACATCGAGGTGGAGCGTAATGATTTGCATTAAAATCAGTTTCCAGGTAATGCTGACACTGCCATGACTTACCAAGGAGAGGCCATTTTGGTTTATTTCATATAGGCTCCAGTTCTTTATACTAAATACTGCTTAAACATACCAAGATAAGTACCCATTAAAATTATGTAATAGATCTGTATTGTGTATAATTCTTTGATTTCCAGCTTCTAGGAATTTAATATCGTCTATACAATGCTTTCTTATAATAGCATGTATGGACCTGGAAGGGATGATCTAAGAAAAATAGTGACTCCACTTAGAGTCACATAGAGATATCTATGGGCGCTTTGACTAGGAAGTTATACATCTTCACGGTATGTCCTACACAGCTGCAAGCAACATTCTCCTCCCCAGTACATAAACATTCCTGATTTGCATATGCTAAGCTGCTCCACTCTCCCCACAAACCTCTTTTCTTAGAAGAAACACAGCTTCTGTCAAAACATGTCCTTAAAATATTTACCAAGTTGTAATAAACAACATTCCTCAAATATGCTATATATGTTTTTTTTTTTTTTAATTGAAAGTTCTCTTGATGGGAGACACAAGCTTTTTATTTTCACAAGTTAGGCTCTGCACCTTTGCCAACAGAAGCCAACAATGTGGTCAATGT
This sequence comes from Psammomys obesus, assembly GCF_907164565.1. Classification (NCBI taxonomy): domain Eukaryota; kingdom Metazoa; phylum Chordata; class Mammalia; order Rodentia; family Muridae; genus Psammomys; species Psammomys obesus. Next base: position 19,894,351 of record NW_026585504.1, read on the forward strand.
GGCTCATAAAAACAGAGATGTTTTATTTTTAATCTGGAGAATATATAGCTGTACATTTATCTGTTTATGTATCTGTCTATGTATGTTCCTTTTTGGTTATTCAGATTTAGATAGATAAAAATATCATCTTTTCAGAAAAATCTGTTCCTAGTAGACAAGGAGATATTTATATTCAGCACTGTGAATGAGTGTGAATTTATAAAGTGAGTGAAAAATATACTAGATCAAATCATATTGCCTGTAATTAATAACAGCCATGCTAGTCTCTTAGTTTTGCCTGTGGTGTTCAATCTATTTATTAACTTTTAGAGTTTAAGAACTCAAATAGGATAGTAAACATTTTGGCTGGATCAGGAAGTGGATTTCTTTTGTTTCAGGGCTGAGGCAGCTTGGGATGTCTGCCAGAGCAGCTGTGAGTTACAGGTGGCCCTGAGCCTCCTGACTATGAATGTTGTGAGTATACTAACAGCAAAGGCACATGGACTGTATTTTCAGGGTTCATGTACTGATGGAGAACCCACGTCAGAGTGCAAAAGAAATAGAGACCAGGATAAATAGCAGAAAGAAACAGGGTAAGAATTAAGTATGAATCACTGGAAGATAACAAGTGAAGATTTCTGATGATTTGTTTTTATGAAAGCTACTATTTCAGTTACCTCAAAGCTTGTCATCTCTTATTGTTATCTAGAAAAAAAATTTACTTGTATCTTTGTATCCCTCCATTGTTTTTAAATATGTATTAGTTCTCTTTCATTTTTCTCTCCTCTCTCTTTTTCTGCTATTCTCTTTTCTGTCTTAGTTTTCTTCCTTTTTTGTTCTTTGGATTCCTCTTTGAACTTTTTCTTCTATCTTTCCTTTTATGCTAAACTTTGTTCAGGCCCCGGTACAGGACGTGATACATAACATGCTAGGCACTGTCCTGGGCTGCCCCAGGGAAGAGACACAAGAAAACATATAACAGTGAGGAAAAGGAACTCTGAAAGGGATAGAAGCCTTGATGTACAGCTCAGCGGTAGTCCACATCTAACATTCATGAGGTCCTTGGTTCAATCCCTAGAACTGAAACAAACAAGCAAGCAAGCAAACAGACAAACCTAAAAAAGGCAGGGGACTACTGTTACGATTTCTCTTAAAGTAGATGTCAGATATCTGACTTGGGCTCCCTGCTCAATTTACTCTCTGACGAAGCAGGCTCTCCACATAGCGTTTCCTACCTTGCTATTTGTGCTTCCAACAGCTGTCAGCATTTTGGCTATATTGATCACCAGGAAAAAAAAAAATCTTAATTTCAATCAACTAATCATAAATCAGTCCACTCGTTCACAGATTCATTCAAGTACTTACAGAATGATGAATGCATCACTCTTCTCTACCTTTAAAGGGAAGGACAACAGTTTTGAACATGAACGTAAACTGAAATACCTTCTTGTTCCTCCTGGCTTTCTGCACTCCTTCCAAGCAGTATTATGGTGTTCCTTTCCTCTGTCTCTCCTTGACTCATTCTTTCAAATTAACTTAGGAAGCTTTCTTCCTTTTTCTTTTCTTTCCTTTTTTTTTTTTTTTTTTTAAATCCTTGCTCACCTTGAAAGGGTTTGCTGATTTATGCTCAAAAGGAACACAGGGGAGGCCATGTTTCTTTTAGATCTCCCATTTGCTCTTAGTTGTAGTTGTTTCTTCTTGCTTTTCTTTTTTGTCTTGACTTATTGTAAAAAAAAAAAAAAACCAAAAAACAAAAAACATTTTTCAACAATTAAAACATGCTCTTTGTGACATCCTTGGAAAAGGCAGATACGCTGAATAAGAGAAAAGGTCATCCATTTATTCACCACTCAAATTCAGCTGTTGTTACTATCTAGATGTTTTCTTCCGCATATTTTTAAAATACAGACGCAATTTATACTGAGAGAAGAACAACAATGAACACTAGAACTATATAGAGTTTGGGTCACATTGCTGTGGTAAAGACTCTGACCAAAAGCATCATGGGGAGGAAAGGTGGTTTTTTTTTTTTTTTGGAGGCGGGGGGGGGGTCCTCTTAGAGGTCAAAGTTTATCACTAGGGGAAACCAAGGCAAGAATAGACCTGAATGCTGCCCACAGGCTTGTTCTTCATGGTCTGATCACCCTGCTTTTTCATACAACCCTGGCCACCTGTCCTGAGTTGCACCACCCACCATGGGCTTGTCCCTCCCATATCAATTTTTCATAAAATGCCCCACAGACTTGCTTAAGGACTAATCTGTTTGGAAACATTTTCTCAACTGAAACTTTCTCTTCACAGATGATACTAAATTATGTCCGCTGACAAAAATTGACCAGCACACTAGATTTGTTAAATTTTAGAATTTTTACAGTTTTTTTTGTTTAAATTTTATACCATATTTTGGGACAGCCAAGCCTTGTCGAGAACTGAAATTTATTTTGTATCTAAATTGATTATAATCTCTAAATAAATAAATAAACAACAGCACATAACATATAACATTTTCTTTACTTTCTAGACACCACTGTGCATGCTTTAAGTGGCTTTCTTTGGATCTTTACATAACCTTATGGGTCAGATAATTTTCAAATCAATTTAATACATGATGTACCTGCTGCTCTGGGGCGTAATGTCATCTTTCCGCAACCAAGCAGGTTGGAGTGACACAATGGCATGAAACTTTGTGCTAATTCTGTATTTATTGCCTAAATATTAACGTAGCTGTATTTGTATGGTGAAAATATGGACGACTTTTAAAAATTCCACCATTGGCATTTGCCAAAAATGTCACAAGACACATCCTAGTTTTGTGATGAAAATGTTTCTGGGGACCTAAATATAGGATCAGTTTTCTTCCCTTATTTTTTTTCAAAACTATAGGTTTGATTCTTGTCTGACTTTTTTTCTAATCTTAGAAATAACTTGTTTTTTTAAAATCCATAGTAGCATTTGAATTAAACTTTGTACATATACAAATATGAACTTGAAAAATGGTAACTTTATTGTTTGATATCTTCTTTCTAGAAATATACATTATCTTTTTTACATATTTCAGTGCATTTTCGTAATATTCTTCCTGTAGGTCCAACATATGCTGCCAATAAGGTGATTAATTGCTGTGGTCAGAAGGGCTGTGTATTTCCAAAATTCTTATGTTGGTGTTTCCACCCTCAAGGCAATAGTATTTGGGGGTGGGGTCTTTGGGGAGGTGATTGGGTCAGGAGCATGGGCCCTCATTAATGGGATTAGTATCCTCCTAAAACCAGCCCCAGGGGGCTGCTTTGCCCTTTAGCCATGTGAGAACACAGCAAGAAGGCAGCATCCCTGGACCAGAAAAGAAAACCTCAGCAGATATGGAATCTGCTTATGTCTCTCAGACTTCCCAGAGTTCAGCACAATGACAAATGCATTTTGTTGTTCTCGTGTTCCTTAGTTTATAGTATTTTGTTATAGCAGCCCAAATGGGCTAAGACACTGCGTTTTAATTTTATCTGCAGAAGGCACATTTTCTAATTATATCATCTAACTAATATATTGCTTACCTATGAGAAAGTTGTGGCCTAAAAAATGAAAATCCTTATGTAGATGTGATAAAAATCTTTGGAATAAAAATTTATAAAACCTGAATAATTCTGTCAGAGAGAGAGAGGAAGAGAGAGGGAGAGACAGAGAGAGAGAGAGAGAGAGAGAGAGAAGAGAGAGAAAGTAAGAAAAAAATTAAAAATGATAAAAACTGGGCATTCAAAAATATGTGAAAAGAAAAGTATGTCAAATATGATTTAAGCATTGTACAATGTACACATGTTTGAGACACCATATGATATTCCTTTAATATACATAGTTTTAGACATTTTATATAAGGGTTAAATAAATTTAAATTACGTTTTTGTTAATAATCTGGGTATTTGATGTGCTGCTCTACTGACTTTTAACTGCTATGTACAGTAGGATGACTGTAGCCATCGTTAATAGAGGGAGTGCTTCAAAATTCTTGATTTGGGATGTGCCATAAAGAAGTGATAAAAGTGGATGGAGTAATGGCTCAGCAGTTAAGAGCACTTGTTCTTCAGTGGCTGGCTCTTTGACCGGCCCCCCCATCCTGAGGGAGGAGCAGCCTTGCTAGGCCACAGAGGAGGACATTGCAGCCAGTCCTGATGAGACTTGATAAACTAGGGTTGGATGGAAGGGGAGGAGGACCTCCCCCATCAGTGGACTTGGAGAGGGACAGGGAGGAGATGAGGAAAGGAGGGTGGGACTGGGAGGGAATGAAGGAGGGGGCTACAGCTGGGATACAAAGCAAATAACCTGTAATTAATATAAAGAAATAAAAATTATAAATAAAAGAGCACTTGTTCTTACAGAGGACCTGGGTTTGAGATCCAGAACCCATGGCAGCTTACCATCATCCATATCTCCAGTTGAATGGGATCTTACATCATCTTCTGACCTCTGTGGGCAGTAGACATGGATGTACAAAAATGAAGAAATGATAAATATCTAAGGAGGCAGATCATTTGTAATTTGATTTGAGCATTATGTAAAATTTCCACGTATCAAAATATCACACAGTACCTCTAGAATCGATTTTTGTCTTAATGATCTTTGAAAGTGGGAAAAAGCAACACTAGTCATGTAAAGGCTAGCATAGGTGCGTGGTGGGTAATAATTTCTTGACTTAACTTGTCCATCTGTCTGTAGAATTAAAAAAATGGCACAGTCACAGTTGAGGAAAATTGCAATTAAAGAATATGCTTTTGTTTAGCAACAACAACAACAAAAGAGCTTGTATGCTGTGGATGTAAACATGTTTTTGTTTTGATCCCAGGTGTAGGATATGGTCCTGATTCAGAAACTATTTGCCCGGTGCAGGCTCTGAAAGAGGCCTTTTGCCAGCGGTTTAAATCTGAGGGCTCTGGAGAGGGAATAAATGCCAGGGCCCAGAGAGAGAAAGAGAACTCAGAAAGAAGAAGGCTGCTGGTATCCGCCCCTGCTGCTCCTGATTGCCATTGATGCAGTTTGACGAGAAGAAGTTGAAGATCTCCTGACACGAGGACTGGCCTTCCCCCCCAAGGAACCTGACAACCCTAACCAGTAGGAAATAGCTAATGAGAACTACGAGCCACCTCCCCAAGAACCTTTCTCTCCTACCTGGTATTAGGGTGTCGGAAAGGATTGGGGTGGAGCAGGGAGAAATAGCGGATTAAGAAACCCGAAATAAAATAGTGTTAAAAGTATGACTACAAGTGGCACCCTGATGTAGGGCTTGAAATAATGGAAAATCTGGTTTCTAACCAAACTCAAGATTAGATTAGACTTAAAAAGATTACCAGGAAAGACCTTCTACTAGCTGAGACCTGAATGTCTCTGCATGGTAAAAGAAACTTATTGGCTACCTGCTCCTCATGATGTAAAATGTACCTATAATATTACCTTGACCCGAGTGAGGGGAGCAGGGACTTTCTCTGGCATGAACTCAGTGGCAGCCTCTCTGATCACCTTCCCCTGAAGGTGGCAGCCTTGCCAGTCCACAGAGGATAATGCAACCAGTCCTGATGAGACCTGATAGGCTAGGTCAAATAGAAGGGGAGGAGGTCCTCCTCTATCAGTGGACTAGGGGAGGAGCATAGAGAGGGAAGAGGGAGGGGGCCACAGCCGGGACACAAATTAAATAATAATATAATATAATAATAATAATATAATAAATGATAATAAAATATTTTTAATAATTTTGTTTATTTTCAGAACAAAAGACCAGATAACAGCGAAGATAAAACAAGTAGTCCAGGTGATTCAGCCTCATAGACTGCCTCAGTTACTGTTTCCTCAAGAACCTACACTCAGGTCAACTTTAACAGGGCTAGCCCAAATGATATTTACCACAGAGATTGGACAGAAACCTCAGAGACTGGACAGAAAACATTCAGACTAGAGAGAAACACAGAGACTAGACAGAAGACACAGAGACAGAACAAACATTACAGAGACTGGGCAGGAAAAGATAGAACTAGCTTTTCTAACACTTGGCCAATATTCTAATTTTTTAAGGGTATACCCAAAAGATGATTTTCCCCCCTCAAACAACAAAAGATAAATTTAAGAACATGATGCCCCCATTCCCAAGAGGTGTGATGGGTGTTGTTGGTCATTTGATGGGTTATGGACTGGTATTGGTAAGAGAGAAAACAAAATAAAGGTTAAAATCAGGGCTCTCTTTCTTTTTCCTCCAATATGTCTCTTTCTTAGCTACTGTCAGGAGAAAGGAGGGAAAAAGGGAATGATTGAAAAAGGGGGGGGGATATAGAATTATAGAATAAAAGGTAGATTATTGAATCTACTTTTCTCAAATATTATGTTTAGGTATGGATTATTGTATATTAACAGAAATTTAAGATCGTTTTATTCATCTTTCTTCAATGTATTGTATGAATGCAACAGATTTATTATATATTGATAGAAATTTAAGATTATTTTGATCCACTTTGCTTAACATAGCGTACATTTGCAACTCATTTGAAACTGTGGGGTAAAATTCTAGTCTTATGAAAGCTATCTATTGCAAACTCTTCAGCATGATTGGCTATGCAAAAATTAGTAGTTAGTCACCTATAAACCATCCTACTTATAGTCTTGTTGGATACTAGTTTAATTGATTACAGAAATAGACTTTAGTTTCTTGTGTATGTTTTCAAGTTAAGTAGATGGTTAGAAACAAGCAATGTTTGCTGGTTACCTGGGCTTCTGGATTTCCTGACGACTGATATCGGTATTACCGCCCAAAGAATCCAAACCCTACCCAGCAGGAAGACGTAAAGAGGGCTTTGTCCCCTTTCTCTTCCAACCTTCTTTTTCCCCCTGCCTGGGGCTGGGGGGTTGGGAGGAAGGTATAAGCTTTAAGGAACCCCCAAATAAAAATAGTGCTTGAGAAATTAGTGCCTCCATTTGCAAATAATGTCTTCAGTGGCTTCCTGATTCATTTTTATTCAAATAACTGATATATAAATTAGGTAGTTGTGTTAGCATGAATTGACCAAACTAAGTAACTTTTGCCTCTTTAGTCTACTTTTTATGATGCACTCTGTAGGAGGCGATTTATTTAAAAACTGTGACTGTAGATCATAAACTGAGGGAAAATTGCAATGAAGACAATCTGAAATTAGTAATTGTGATTAGAAAAAGATTACGTGGTTCCTATATTGTCTGGCTGTTGTCCAGACGTTAGAAAATTAAGGGCTCTCCCTATAATCTTGTCAAGCTTTTTGTCCATCATAAAGTTAAGTGTTTTTGAATTAATTTCTATCTTAATTTAAAAGTATGTGTGGATGTTTCTGTAAGTGCATGCCAGTCTTGTGTCTGCGGGCAGTGCGTGGACCTGGAGTTACAGGGCACTTGTGAGCACCAATGCTGGGAACTAAACTCAGGACCTTTGCAACAGCAGCAAGAACTCTAAACCACCGAGCCATCTCTAGCCCAAGTGATTGTTTCAAAATAATCCTTGACTGTACATAAAATGGAAATACCTTATGGGTGATATCCTAATCTGTAATATGTACTTGTCATGTTAAGTATTGTATTTGTTGAGCATACAATCTGTGCATTTAAACATGTAAGTTATTAAATGGTGAAACAAAGCAATGCTTTCATTATGTACTATTCAGAACAGAGGGTTGGACGCTCATGTTTCAAGCAAATGTGTTTGTGTGTTTGGATTAGACTTGCTTGTGAAGTCAGCGTAAGGCTCAGGGTAATGTTCTCTTGTACATACTATAAATGTTCAGTGTGCTACATCCACTTACCATTCATCCATCCATCATCCGTCCGTCCATCCATCCATCCATCGATCCATGCATCTATTCTTTTATATTTAAAAACAAGTTAATTTTCTAAGCTTTTCTTTTTAATATGGCAAATCTGATTACCTAGACTAGGTATCAACATTCTTTTCTGTTTCCAAATGTATGTAGATTGCTTAGCAGAGTCTTCTGCAAGAGCACCAAACACTCTTAGCCACTGAGCTATCTTTCCATCCCCACAAAGCTATCCATTTAATAAAAGCAAATAAAAAGGAGAAATTTCAATAAAGACACAGTATTAAAGTTTTCTTGTTTATTGCAGTGAAACAGATACAGTCAGCAAATATACGAATAACGGAACTAGCTACAGTGGTTATGATGTTGTCAGTTGATTGGATATTACCCACCAGCCAAAGTGAGTATTACAGTGAGATAAAGTTTCCAGGAGTGTGAAATGATTCAGAATACAACTCACGTGATCTACACCAACAATTAAAAGGCTATGAAAACAAAAAATTGTAGCTCTACATTAAATAGTATATTTCTTTAGTGCATTTTTTATTCAGTTCTTTTGCTTCCATCTTTATTAGTACACATGCTTTTGTAATTATGTGGACATTACTGAGTCATTGTACAGAAGCAGGGTGGGAAGGCCTGCTTTGAAGGCAGTTAATAGTGATGCCCGATAAAAGACACGATGAGCACATATCCTGTGATTTTCATACTTTTCCTCTCCGCTCCTCACAACAGAATTTCATTCACTTAAGCCTCCTGACACTTAGATGAGGAATGTATCATCAGCCTCATTTGAAAATTCAAGCTTAAAGCTCACATTATTAGTTGTGTGTGGTAGAGAGAAATTACGCCCCGAGGAGTTAATCATGAGCCCACATGTGGAGTCAATAATCACTCCACAAAGCTATGGTCAGATAATATATGTCTAGTTCCGACCTGACTGCTAACATGCTGAGAGCTTCTGGATGTGCACACCTGTGCGGGCACACACACATGCACACCAAAGAGGGTGGTGGCGGGGGGCGGGGGGCAATGTCATCTTGGCGTATTTAAGGAATGATCTCCTGAAACAGAAAAACACGATACGTTGTAAGTGGTTTCCTGGGTATGAGCTAGGACAAACAAGTTGGCAGTGACTGAATGTGGCTTTTCCATTCAACACAAAGTGCCTGAGATGTCGGTTTATGCAGTCCTTTAATTTTGGAAATTCTGAAACAGAATCCAAATGGTCATGTATCAGAAATATTCTACATGGGAAATTTAGGATGATTGTGTTTTCATGAGTTCTACTTTTTTAGAGCCCGGAAGTTTTTTTTTTTTTTTTTAACATTTATGTCATTCTTTTTTATTTTATCTTGTTCAACTTCTAATTATCATTATTTTTTTTACATTTTCCTCACACATCACATTATCAAATGTACCCTCTTTCTTGCTGCCTACACTTTCAGTGTGGGTGCCTTTAATTGGAAAGGAATATTCTTTTCACTTTCACAGCTCAGAACTTTTCAGCGCTATTTCAGACTGGGTTTTAAGTGCCCATTACCCATAAATTTAAGCTTTGACTGAACCTGGTGAGATGGATGTTGTCCAAAGAAATCAAAAAGGATCTCTTTACCGTGAGATGGGGCAGGTGGTGTCTCAGAGGCCTGGTCTGGGCAACCGTTTAGAATTTGAAGCCAATGAAGGCGGAGGCAATTAGCAGAGGCAATGCTTAGGGGTGTCCAAGGTCAGTACACAAGGTAAACAGTCTGGGGACAGTTGCCAAAACCAAATGGAACAAAACAAGTGAGGTGAACCAATTCTCAAAGCTGAGAGGTAGAAAGCCAGAGCAGATGATGTCTTGGATGAGACAGAGCAGGGAATGAAGGCAATCAGGGAGGAATCTAATTCAGATTTCAGAGGTTTCCATTACCCAAAGCATGGCACCGGCTAGGAGAGGCAGACGCTCACGTTCACGCTAAACGGATGGCTACGTGCGATGTTGATTTATTTTAAAATGTTTATTGATGGGTTAGGGAGATAGTGTCTGACATGCACACGTGAGTACTTGAGTTTGATTCCCAGAACCCTCCCCCACCCCAGGAAAAAAAAATGTCCAGGTGTGGTGAGACATGCTTGTAATCCCAGTAATGCGCAGGTGGAAGCTGGTAGATCCCTGTGGATCTTTGAGCAGCCATCCTAGCCTAATGGCGAGCCCTAGTTATTGGACTTGTCTGCAAACATCAGATGGATGGCTGTTGAAGAAGAATACCCAAGTTTAATCTCTATTCTCCACAGGTGTACACACACACACACACACACACAAACAAACAAAAACACACACAAACACACCATGAATATACGCATACTTCTACTAAATAATCCAACTAAAGATGTGTATTCAGTGCATCTGATGGACAAATGATTTAAGAATAATGAAAGACACAAAGAAGAAAGAAAGGGAAAACAAAAGGCATTAGCTTTAGAGTGTGGGGATGTCGCCCCACTTGAATCATGCTTGGTTAGCACATACAAGGCTCTGATTCACACCCAAGAACCACACAATGGAAAAAAAGAGCTTTCTTTCAAGATTTATTTAGTTATGTGTGTGCATGCATGCCTGTGTGTGGGCATGCATGGACACACACAGAGGCACTGTGCTGGAGTTGGAGCTGGAGTTACAAGAGATTGTATGCCACCTCATGTGTTTGCTGGGAACTGAACTCAGGTCTTTTGTAAGAGCAATTCATGTGCTGGATCCCTGGGCTGTCTCCCTGGAGCCAACAGCTTGCTTTCTACTAGGGTAAAAAGCTAGGAGTACAAGTAGAATAGAAATGTAATCTCTTATGTAATACACAAATTAAGTGGGGAGGATACATTTGATCATGCCTAGTTAGGTAAATATGTAAGCTGATAAATATGAGAAGAATGAAAATGATTTGGAAGAAATAATTTCCCAAGAACGTGTTACTTCATAAAAACTCCCTCATTTAGCACAATTCTACTCTTACATGGAAATTAACTTATGTAAAGAAACACACAGGAGCTCAGTGTAAGAGGCCACTCACTGAAATCCTACCCCTAGCCTTCGTTTCTGCTGATGGACTTGCTACAGCCCAGGGTAGTCAGAGGACTTTCCCAACCTATACAATTGTTGTAAGTTTCTTGAAAATGATTGTTCCCTCGAGTCTATATTCACTGTCATAGGGCTACATTTTTCTCTAGACATCTGATACCTTCATTAAGCTTCACACAGTAAGTTCTGTACAACTGATGTTGCTTATTTTTAAAAGCACAACGCTGATGTATGTGTTCAAACGGATGCATGAAATTTCACACTCCCAAGCTATATGAGGGTTGACTAACGCATATAGTAACACTATGTGAAAATGAGATATTATTTATTTGGTGTTTCCTCAGAAATCAGAACTGAAACGTGTGTTATTACCGATGTTATAGTCAACTAATAAAATAACATAGTGAATCATGCCGGTCATTGCCCTTTTTCTGCCATCAGCCTAAACCAATGAATCTTAAATGGTCTACGTGGTGATGGTGAGAACAGCTCTACAAAAACATCCATGAACTGTGTTTGTCTACAGAGTCATCTACATTACCATAATAAATGTTTATTTCTATTTTATGTCTATGAGTATTTATCTGCATGTGTACAAAATGTACAAAATGCATGTGCCTGGTGTCCAAAGAAGCCAGAAGAAGCCATAAGATCTTCTGGTACCATAGTTACAGATGGTTGTGAGTCACCAAATGGGCGCTGTGAAACAAACTCTGCTTCTCTGTAAGAGCAGCAAATGCTCTAACCACCCAGCCACCATCACGTCTCCAGTCCCTTATATTTCCTCCGAATGAACTGGGGAACCAAAAAATTTAGAATAGAATTTACAGGGGCACTTTTTTTTTCTAGTATCTACTTTTATTAGTTATAACAATTAAGAAACAAGTCACATTATTCTTCCTAGGATGATATGAGAGACGTCTCTACAAATAAAGGTCAGATAAGTTAATGATAGGATAGCAAAAGCCAGAAAACAGCAGTGGTGGCAGCAGCAGCAGCAGCAGCAGCAGCAACAACAACAGCAGCCCAAAAGCAACAATCTGTGGATCAGAAACAAGCCTTTCCACCACATTTTAAAAAACACAGATGTTATATCTGAGGTTCAATAAAGACATCCATTCTTTATTTTAGTTCTATTAATGACTATTTGCAGATCTAGCAAGGTGTTTGGGGAAAAAGGTTATTCCTATTATGGGTATATGTAGCAGTTTGAAATAATGTTGAGATTAGATGTTTCCGCAGTAATTTTCATAGACTACACTTTAATATTCCAAAACATATGGTGTTGACAATTTCACCCACAGGCTTTTTTTCCAGAGTGACTTCCCTGATGGGTGATCACAGAATTTTTAGATTAGAATTTCAGTTCTTAATTTTACTTTCTCTATTTCTTTTCTGATTCTTAATTCTACTACTGTCAAATGTTCATTCATCAAGATAAGTAATGAATTTATCACCTCATCAGTGTGATCAATGTTACGTGGTTTTGTTCACAAACTATGTAAAGCAGGAACGATTTTTTTTCTTACTTATGTAAACGTATAAGGAAAAACTAGGCCAAATGGATTTCTTTAAGCTCCAGGAGACAAATATGATTTAAAAGTCTGGGGCTGGGGAAATGGCTCAGTTGGTAGTGCTCACCGTGTGAGCATGAGGACCCAAGTTTGTTTCTCCAGCACCAGGCTTAGGAGTGCGCGATTGTAACTGCCGTGCTGGAGACAGGCAAGTGGCTGAGGCTTGCGGCTCAGCCAGCCCTAATGGTCAAACCTCAGGTCTGAGTGAGAGAGCCTGTCTCAAAGCAAAACCAAGCCAATCCAAACCAAACCAAACCAAACCAAACCAAGCCAAGCCAAGCCAAGCCAAACCAAGCCAAACCAAACCAAACCAAACCAAACCAAACCAAACCAAACCAAACCA
>NW_026585504.1:19907119-19970082 GCF_907164565.1 Psammomys obesus
CAAACCAAACCAAACCAAACCAAACCAAACCAAACCAAACCAAACCACAAAACTAAGGTGTACAGGTCCTCAGGAGTGACACCTGAGGTTGGCCTCTGGTGCCTGCATTCACATGTACACCGGTACATATACATTCCTTCACCATGTGTTCAGACACATACACATACACACACACACACTACCCCAACAAAGTTTTCAGAGCACATATTTCTGAAATTGTGAAAAACATTTCTGTGTATGAGTGTACATTTGAGCACGTGTATGTACACTGTAGGCATTTTGGAGTCCAAGGAGGTCAGAAAAAGGCATCAGATCACCTGGAACTGGAGTTACAGGCAGTGATGAGTTGTCACGTGGGCTTGGGAACTGAATCTGGGTATTTTAACCACTGAGCCGTCACTCTAGGTTTCTATTTTGAAAATTTTAACATACAGTCTCCCTCTCCCTCATTTTTTCTAATTTTTGCATCTATTAATATTCATTGAAAATTTGGAAATTATAGGCAACGATGAAGGAAAAAAATCACATATTTCTTTTTCTTTCTTTCTTTCTTTCTTTATTTTTTTGTATTTTATTTTTTTCTTATCAGTTACATTTTATTAACTCTGTACCCCAGCCGTGTCCCGATCCCTCATTCCCTCCCAGTCCCTCCCTCCCTCCCTCCTCTCCACCGTGCCCCTTGCCAAGTCCACTGATAGGGGGACCTCCTCCCCATTCATCTGATCCTGTTTTATCAGGTATCTTCAGGACTGGCTGCAAAGCTCTCCTCTGTGACCTAACAGGACTGCTCCTCCCTTGCGGGGTGGGGAGGCCAAAGAGCCAGTCATTGAGTTCCTGTTAGAAATAGTCCTTGTTCCCCTCACTATGGGAAACCAATTGATTACTGAGCTACCACAGGCTACATCTGAGCAGAGGTTCTAGGTTACATTCATAATGGTCCTTGGTTGCATGTCAGTCTCAGAAAAGACCCTGTGCCCAGATATCTTTGGTCCTTGTGGAGCTCCTATCCTTTCCTCATCAGACTAACTCCCCTTCTTTCTTCTGATTCCCTGTACTCTGCCAAAGGTTTGGTCATGAGTCTTTGCTTTGAAAACACTGCTAGTTAGAGTCTTTCCAATGCGCTCAGTAGACTCCTGTCATACGTTCAATGCACATCCCATCTGTCATTCTAAATGAGGATTGATCATCTTACCCCATGTCCATTCTCTTGATTATCTTTTTTAGGTGTACAGATTTCATTATGTTTATTATATCTTATAGGTCTATATAAGTGAGTATATACCGTGTTTGTCTTTCTCCTTCTGGGATATTTCACTCAGGATGATCTTTTCTAGGTCCCACCATTTCTTTTTCTTTTACAAATTATACTTGCATGAATATATACGAATAAGTCAATACACAAGTATGTATAAATATGTTTTTGACATAAAGATCAAACTAATTTTGTTTTTATTTGATGCAGTGTTTCCTTGTATAGTCCTGGCTGTCCTGGAACTCACTCTGTTGACCAGACTGGCCTCGAACTCCCAGAGATCTGCCTGTGTCTGCCTCCCAAGAACTGGAACTGAGCATGAGCCACCATTACCTGGATGGCAAAAAGTTTTATATTTCGAAAATGTAGCCTTATCTCACACCTCTCTATCATCTCTCTATCTCTTTATGTATCTCTCTCTTAATCATATGTCTGCTTTTTTTTATTTATCAATGACTAGATATGGTACATGTGTAGAAGTCAGAGGACAACTTGTAAGAGTCCAGTCTTTTCACTGTGTGGGTCATTAGGCTTGGTGTAGCAGGTGCCTTTGCCACAGAGGCATTATGTATCATGGCAGCCCTTATACAGGTTTTTTTCTTTTTTCTTTCTCTCTTTCTTTATTTCTTTCTTTTTTCTGGTAAGACAGATTCTCACTATGTAGCCCTACAACTTAGGATTTTCTATATAGATCAGGCTGGTCTTGAACTCAGAGATCTACCTGCCTTTGCTTTCCCAGCGCTGAGTTTAAAGGCATGTACCACCGCGCCTGCCTCTCTTGGTGTTTCTAGCGTTACTAAACATCTCTCAAAGCATCCAATGTGGTAACCGGTGCAGCTTCTTTTCTGCTTTTAGACACCAATACTTTCTCTCATGTATCACTATATATAAAACTAATTCCAGACATGTTTACTTGACCTTCAGATTTGGGATAAAATTACAGATATGGAAGTGCTGGTTCCCAGGGAGGGAGCAACTTCAAACCTCAGCACATTTTCCATGACAAGGTCAACACCTCCAGGGAGAAGCACATCAGGGTGGCTCACTTCCTTCTTCTTACCACGTCTGCCTTTTTTTGCATTTCCTATTTCTGTTTTTTTTTTTCTTTCCACTTTTGCTGTTATTTTAATGGAATTGATGAAAACAACTGAAAAATGAATTACTGGCTTTGTAAACTCAGTTTTAGAAGGTAGACCCATTATTTTCAAGGCATTTTAAGGCATTCTAAAATAAAATACGCTGGTGAACTGTGCTTGGAGCTCACCTGGTGGCCTTTGCAACTGATGTTTAGATTTAGTATTATTTCCTGGAAAAGACCCAGTTGGATTAAAAGCATCTTGAACTGGTGGAATGGTGGGGAAGATTTTTTTTATTCATGTTAATTATTTCACTCTTGGCAAGGGCAGAATTGACATGCATGATTTGTAACACAGAAGGATGGGACAGAACAGGAAGTATGATGCTTCTCTTTTAGAGAAAATACTAGAAAAACAAGAACTCTTGGTGTTTGAATAGCAGGTGGTTGAACATAAAAAACAACTACGGAGTTAAAGAAAAAACTTTCCCCACTCCTCTAAAAAAAAAACAAAAAAACTGGTATCTCATGTTTTTGTTTTTATGGCTGTATTATACAAGGAAAGTGGTACTTAAAAAGCCATAATCTATTGCTACAGGCATTAGTTTCCTTTTACAGTTCAGGTGCAAATGCAAGTATGCTCTGAAAGATTCGTTACACTCTTTAATGTTTCTTCTAATAAACAGGGTAGAATCATGGACCAGGTGAATGTTGACTTCTAAAAATTTTCATGTAGAGACTGGAATGAAGATAGAGATTTAAAACCACAGTGGGAACTTAAAACCCAGCGAGCACAGTCCATTATTAAAGGAGATATTTTCCTATACAAGAATAAACTCACTAAATGGTCCTCTCCTTTCAGTTAAGTATTTAAGGGAACAGTTTAAGTGCTTGAAAAAAAATATTTTGTGGTATCAGAAAGCACTGGAGTGTTTTGGGTGAGAAATTTAATAGCCACCCTTTTAGAGACACCCGGGGAATTTTCTGCAATCGGCTTAGGACCTGTAGGCACATGTCATGTGGTTAGGCTGGCTTTGCCAGCCTCGAGCACTGGCCTGGAAACCTCAGGATTTGGTTTCTCCACCCTCCTCCAGTGTCCTGTGTTTATGCATGTGGGACAAGGCCTGTTGAGTGTGGCTGATCTCTCCCAGCTGTGGCCTCTCCATTCATCCTAATTTCTTTCTCCATAGTGGTGAAATTGCTGACTGGAGAGTGTGTCCTGCCACAAAAGCGATAGGCAAGATGTGGCCACAACCAGAAGAGCGTTGCAGGGTGGAAAACACCATCTGGACTGTGAAATTTACAGAGCGCAAACTCCTCTCTTTTTCATTTAAGAAAAATCAGCCATGCAGCTTTTGTTGCTCTGTGCTGTGGCCAGAAGTCACCCGTGTTGCTACCCTCTGTTGGTAAAAGAAAATGCCCAAAGGGACTCAAGGCTGTGCATTCCTTTTACGTTTTATATTCTGCTTTTCCCCACCCATTTTGTTTTTGTTTGTTTGTTTGCTTCTGGCCTGAATCTCTGTGGGCTTTTCTCCAGCTCGAGCACAGAGTGTAAGTCTCAACTGTACATCTGTCATTGCTCACCCAGAAAGGGCTCGCTGTATGCATTGGAGATTTTTTTTGCTAGTTGTTGATAGGCAAGGTGAGTTCGCCCTCTGTTTAGATAAAGCCAACATGTTCTGCAACCCAGCGAGCCGGAAGGCCCATAGAACTAATGGATGTGTGCAGCTTTTTGGAGGTGGCAGGAATGACTTTTATTATTGGTAATCACATTTAAGCCTTCTAGAGAAGAATGCAAAGTTTTAAAAATGACTAAATGTGATTAATATTATATTTTATCCTGCAATGGAAATTCAGAATTTGGATGGCAGATTTAAATACTTTATTACATTTTATTTATTTATTGCGATTCTGCATGCTCATGCACAAATGTAGAGGTCAGAGGACAAGTTGTGATCGTCGGTTCTTTCCCTCCATTGGATGGTAGATTTTTGACAGTATTTTCTAATGGACAAGAGAGCCACTTGCTTTTATTTTAATCAACAGTACAGGTCTGTTCTCTAGCCAGGAAGGTTTAAGAATGGTTTTCTTAGTGATTTGTGTTAATTACAAACATCATTTGCCGTTATTGAGGAATATCAGAGAAATATTTTCGTACTATAAAGACATAACTAAACTGAGGATCAGGGACCCGGCTCTGCCAGCAAACAGCTGCCTTCTAGCTCTCATCTAGCCACAGTGTCCTCATCTGAAATAGTAGGATGGAGAACCTCCTCATCTCTGTAAACCCAGTAAACTTCTCCTGAACATTCTGAATGCAAGCTTGGACACAAAGGAAAAAAACAAAAAAACAAAAGAAAACAAAACCAAAACCTCCACCCCCACCCCCCCGTTATCTACTGTTTCCTAAGCTCCAGCACATGACCAAAGATGCAGGATGCCATGCACTTTAGTCAAAGTCATCAGTAAAGTGAGTCCCGACTGTTGCTACGTCTGCTTAGTAAGTGATGAATTTGCAGCGTGGAACATTTAAGGAACCCCTGAAGCCACAGCTTTTCAAAGACAGGACTTTAAAAGGCAGAGGTTTCCCCGACATTGAAGACGGCTTCGGGGTTGTTGAGCTTTTATTCTGTTTACAGAGTCTCCCGTATACTTTCCAGAAACTTAATCTTTAATATAACAGTGTCAGGTTGCTACTGTTCGGGTTTCAGTCTGAAATGTTCCCTGCCCCCAGGCTGATGTTTTGAAAGCTTGATCCCTAGCATGTAGTGCCGTTTTGGAAAGTTCTGAAAACGTTGGGGAGTCCTGCAGCGTATATTGTCCTTTCTAATTTCCTGCCTTGCTCTCTTTTCACTGGTCAGCCACGGTGTAAACAGCATGCAGCACAACCTTCCGTGATGGCAATCAGAGCTGCACTACCCTGCCATTGCGAAGACAATCACTGTGGACTGTTCTCTCAGAAACCACGAGCCCAAATAAATTTTTTTTTTTCTGCTGGTTAAGTTGATTCTGTCAAACATTTTGTTACAGAAAGTCAAAAGACAATAACACCCCATCACTCTTTCTGTGACTCAGGGAAGTAAATGTAAACTTAGAAAATTGAGGAAAATGATGAGGAATTTTGCATGAGAGGTGGAGAAATATAGTTAAAACTCATTCCTAGTCTAACACCGCTAGTAAGTTCTTTCTTCTGTGCCACACTGTGTTTCACTGGAAAATTAGCTAGCCTTTTATTTTTAAATATTTTGACTTGACTTAGCATTGGCATGGGCAAATTTATTAGGTCAATTGTTAGGTAATATGTAAAATGCTACTTATTTTTTCATAATCCTGAACCTGGCTCATTCAAGGAAGGTGAGGCAAGAGGGCAAATTTAGGTGAGTACCAGATCTTAGGAGAAACCTTGGAGAACCTCAGCAAGCAAGGGATGGCTGGTCAGAGGGGGTTGGTGTATCATGTAACAGATCCATGCTGCTGGCTTTTATAAAGAGGCCTTTTCAATGTGAGATGATTTTGGAGTTAAGGAATTCTCTTTGGAAAAGATAAAACCTGGGTGATTTCACAGAACATCAAATATTCCTCCCTCTCTTTTTGTCTCTCTTCTTCCATTCTCCAATCTCTCCTTCCTTTCTTCTCTCTCTACTTCCTTCTCATTACAATTCAACATCACAGTTGTAAGGCAAGATGGAGGGTAAAAGCATATTGGAATCTCATCAACTAAAAGCTTTCAGACACTCTGCAGGTATAAATATAATCACTTGGTACCAACCCAAACAGGCTGATTTGCCAACAAGTGGTACAGTTAACAGTTTAAAAATCTTGTTGATCATTATCACTTGGAGAATACGATAATTGTTCCAGATTTCTTCATCTCCGATCTAGTCACAGCATCTGAGAGTATCTGGGAGGTGGAGCCAGGGCAGTGCATCTTTTTTAATTTTCTAGGTTGTTCTGGAATGCCATCAGGTTTGGGGATCCAGTGGGCTGGGGTCCAGTGGAAGTCTGTTCTCTTTGCTGTCTTTTGTGAGTCAGTGAAGAGGTGTGGACTCAGTTTTCACCTGAGTCTAGGAGAACTTTGCCGTGTTGTACAGGCTTATACTTCTTTACAGAGGAAAGTTACCTGGTAACTCACTTAAACATCCCTTTTTAACACAAAGGCTCCAGAAAGTCTTCCAAATTTACTTGTGATTATTGTGGACTTCTAATTTTCTTCTCTTTCTTTCTTTTTTTCTTTATTTCACTCTCTTTCTTGTCTCTCTTTCTTTCTTACTAGAGAAATGCAGTCAGTTCTTTACATTTTCTAGAGAAGAATGAAAATAAACAAAGCCTTTCTTGGCAGATACTTTTTATGCAAGAACTTTGGATCAAAATGGACTGTGAAGGAAATTACAGCTTACTTTCCATTAATTTCCCTGAGAAGATATTTTAGAAATGTTGCACCATCTATCAGAATTCTTTACTTCCTTTTAAGCTGTACCATATATTTTGACATGCCCACCATTTAACAAAATGCATTGGACTAAAGGAAGAATATTTCAGTATTGGTGATTTACTTTAGATTTATATTTTTTCCATTATGTGTATGTGCTGTAGGGGTCTCCCCACAAGTCTTTTAGCCATAATTAAATAGGCTTGCATATGAGGTATTTTATTTATTTTTTGAGAAGATGGAAAGGGCAAGCGTTATATTTGGGTCAGTATGTACAAAGGAAGAAAAGAAATTTCCTGTGGATTATGAATGAATGAGTCGATTCAAATGAAATGAAATGAGTGACAGATACTGCAAATGTTCAATGGTAGATTCTGGGAAAACCCTTAAATCAAAGATAGAAAGCTCTAAACAATTTAGAAATAGTAATATACATTATATATAGTAAACTTTTCCCCTTTTAGTGAGTTATAATTCAAGTTTTTGTTATCACTAAAATTAGCCCTGGAAATATTAATCTACTAAAGGTAGCTTTAAGAAGAAACATTCTGCCACCACTTTCATTGTTCTGAACAATTTAATGCAGTTTATATGAAAATTTCAATATCAAACTTATGTCTGAGAACCATCTATTTTTTTTAAGGTAAATGGAAAAAAATATGATGTTGTATTCCAGTTTCACTCATTTGAGGAACAGAAACATATCCACCACACAAATGCTGCCAGGAGGATCAGGGCTAATGACCATAGCTCTGTTTGCCTTTAATCATTTAAATTTCATTAGGAAAAAGCTTACTGGAAAGTGTGCTAAAATCCAAGCTGAAACTGTTGCATAGAATCATGTTCGTGGAGAGGAGAGCAGAGTAGCTTGAAGTTGTGAATTATGTAACTGTGATTTAAGATTCAACTGCGTTTTATACTTTCCACGAGGCTTTTGAAATTGGAACATTTTCCCGGATGGACTGTGTTCCGTACCCAAGGCCTATGTCTGCTCACACTTGGCCTGTGAGGCGATCACAGTGCCGCCCCCGGCTTTTCTTCCTGTGTGCATTTGAGAAATATTCACCTCACTAGTCTGCTCCCGGCTTTCCAACCATGCACAAACACATCACTGCAGGGCTCTGAGCAGAGAAAATCTTACACTTTGCTTAGAGCAATTCTCTCGCTTATATTCCCAGGAAAGTGACCTAAAGGTAACTTTTACCTATAGCTTGAAGTATGTACCTTTCTAATAGAGAATTTCCATTCCCTGAGCTTAATCAAAACACTGTTTTCTCTATGTGTGTGGGCATGCATGAATATCTATGCAAGCATGTGCATAGAATCCAGAAATGTTAAGTGTCTTCTCAGTTGCTCTCCATCTTATTTTCAGAGTTAGGTTCTCTCACTGAATTTGGAGTTGATCAGTTTGTCTAGACTGGCCAGTCACCAGGCCCCAGCCGAGCAGAACTTCCTTTCTCTGCCTGCCCTGCCCTGGGATTATAGGTACATGGTTTTCAGAGCGTCCTGTGGGTGTGGTCCCCATGCTTGCGATGTTACCAGGCCCTCCAAACACTTTTCAACATGCTGTTGCGGCATCACACCCAAGTGCAGTCACGAGTAGTCTTGTTGAAAACGCTTACCAGTGGTCTTCAAAGTGAAGTACACCAGGGAAAACTCATTCACTTTACAAATCTTGTCGATTAATTTGTGGTCTATGGTTATAGATGGTATTTTTGCATAATGAGAACAGCACGAAGAAACAGCCTTGCTTTTCTCAGCCTTTTATAAATTATGGACTGTTAATGAACATTGGAAGAATAGACTTTGGGAATGCTTAGAGCTCACTGAGGAAATAGCTTTGCGCTATGATTAGAATGTCTAAATAAGCCACAAAAAAACAAGACACATCACCTAGACATTTTTGGTGTGATGAAATCTTGAATGGCACAGCCATTAAGGTAACTCCCATAGTCAAATAAGCCAGAAGTTCATCAGAGTGGCAAAATCATCAAGGGTACCGTTTATTTACCACTAAACTATACCCCAGCCCCGCTGGAATGTCATCATATAAAATTTCATTTTCTTTCTTTTTCTCTTTAAATGTTTTCTACAACTTGATATCCCCAGAAGTAATTAAAACGTACTATTTTGCAAAAATAAATTAGACTTTAGTATTTGCTGAAAAAAAAAAACAAAGAAGAAAATACTGTTTCTTAAAACTTTCTAGCACTTCTGCACTTTCGTTCCACAGTAGAACATTTTGAATGCCAGTGACTTTAGATGTACGATTTCAGTTTTGGGTCATTCAAACATGTGGGTTTTTCATTCTTCTTCTTCCTCTTCAGGGCAAGATCTGAAGGGCGTTGTTGTGCCCGTGCGTGCGCGGGTGCTCACACATGTGTAACTGTGTGCACATGTCTGTATTTCATTCCGTGTGTTAAATCCCCAGGTGTGGTGATTTACACCTACAGTCCTAGTCCTTGGGAAACTGAGGAGGGAGGGCCAAGAGTTCAAGGCTATTTTTAGATTTATGCCAAACTTGAGGCTAACCTGGGACACATAAAACCCTAACTCAAACAAACAAACAAACAAACAAACAATCTAACAACAACAACAACAAGAATAGAATGATTAGTTCTCAACTGTATTGCAGCTTGGAGGTCAGCGTGTCTGGAAGGGGCTCTTAAACCTACTGATTAGAAAAAAGATTTTCCTTTTTACATGGAGAAGAATATAACGATGAA
Source organism: Psammomys obesus (assembly GCF_907164565.1). Classification (NCBI taxonomy): domain Eukaryota; kingdom Metazoa; phylum Chordata; class Mammalia; order Rodentia; family Muridae; genus Psammomys; species Psammomys obesus. The sequence continues at coordinate 19,916,602 of NW_026585504.1, forward strand.
GTTAGAATATTTAGGTGGCCAGGGGTCTAAAAGTTTTTTTTTTTTTTTAAATAAAGTTTTTAGGCATTCTTCTCTCATAGCAAGAGAGAAGCAGATAGATTACTTGGTTAAAGAATTCGAGATCATATTTTTTATGTTCCTCACCCTCAGCATTTTGACCACTCTGTTTTCAGTATAGCAAATGGTGGTTAATACTTGAGTACTGGCATTGTTGTTTAATGAAGGTTACTTTCTTCTTTAACAAAGTATGTGTTTTTAGAAGATTTCCTTTGTTATTATGTATACATTTATTACAATGACAAGGCATTTTTTGACAGAGTATATCCATAATTATTATAAAATGGCAAAAGATTTCATGAGAAAATTATGTGTGTATTTAAATTTTTATTAATAATGTCTATGTTTCTGTGGTATGTGTATGTTTGTGGTATATGTGTGGGAGAGAGCTAGTACATACTGAATATCCTGGACTTCATGTGACACATTAGGTACTGCGTGTTATTAGGACGGAGCTAGCCATTCACTTCTATGGGAATATGCTCAATACCTCCATCAAGGCCAAATTTTTGAAAGTAAATTCATTATCGAAAAGGCATTTCAATTTTAAATAATTCTAAACTTATTTATCAGTCTATGACTATCTAGTTAGCTTATGAGATGGCGCATGTCTAAGACCAGTAAGTTTGAGATGAATGAGAGAGGAAAGTGGAAAGTAGTGACACACACACACACACACACACACACACACACACACACACGAGAGACAGAAACACTCACACAGACACACACACACACAGAAAGAGAGAGAGAGAGACAGAAAGACAAAGAGAAATTGAGATGGGGAGGTGCAGAAGATTTGACCGTTAATATCCTATCTTAACCCAGTTGACTTCGGTGGAAAAAGATTCCATTATGCAGTATTGGTTGAGAAATAGTTACGCTGTCAAAAATGCTTGTATTTGTCCTGATTGAATGTGATTCAGGTGATCCCAGCGGGATGGCAAAATCAGATAAAGTTGAGATTTGACTGGGTTTGCATGACCAATAACCTTTTCAATTTAATAGAATAAATAGCGCTTCTATGTGTGCTTAAGGTATCGACATTATCTAATCTGGAATGAATGCTTTTGGAGGAACAGCAGAGTTTTCTGATACCACAGCAAGGCAGACCAGTTATGTAACAGAATTTACCATCTGGACGCAGCATAGTGTAAGACGCAGTTAGGATTAGCCTGGGCTGCAGAGGATCATTTTCTCTGGCTGTTTTTGTGCTAACGCCACCTCCGAGGTGTAGTTCACTAGTTGAGTCAAATATGAAGTTGTCCCATTGTAGAAAACAATGGCCAGTTAAAGTATTTAATACTATTCAAGAACTGCAGTATATACTAACATAGCCACATATTTTTATGACTGCTTCAAAAAGAGTTAATAACATCAGACTTTTAAACAGTACATTTATAATACAAAATAATTTTTGATGTTTTTCAGAGTCCTATTGAGGTGTGCGAAGACTAATGGCAATGGTTATTTAGAATTTGTTAATATTTCCAAGAAGTGTTATAATACTACAATAATATTATAATACAGTAATAGGAAATATTATAATATAATGCAGTAATAGGAAAATGTGTTTGTTTTTCAAGTATTTTAGTTTTCCTATTTAGGCAAATATGTTGATTATTTGAAATGAATACAGATGATGAATTAGTCAATGTACCTTAATATATTGTGGCCCTATACCTCCTTTAAAACTTTGGTGAAATCCATTCCCATTTTTTTTTTTTAGAAAATACACACTTGCACACATGAACACACACACATTTTCATCTAAATTATATCACCTGAGAGAGTGCATAAAATTCGTAAAACCCGTTTATAAACTTCCTGTGGTTAATAACCTGTTTTCCCCCTCTGTTTTCCTATCTTCACATAATCTACTTGAACTTGGGGACTTGAGGAGAGTTATGTGCTATAAGTAATGACTACTTTGGGACTCACTTTAACTTCAAGTTGTGGTCTGTTTATGATCTAGCCACAGGTTAAGTCCAGGTAATTACTTGTGCTTAAAACCTAGTTAACGAATTCAAGCAAAACCTAAGATTATTCAAAGGGAGCAATTCCGAATTTCTTTGGCTGGATTTCTATGTGGCATTTGAAGGCAGGCAAAGCAGCTGTACTCAGTCCTGTGTCATCAAGGCTGACAGGGTCCCATGATCTAACGAAAGGTTTTAGAAGTTTAAGAATCCAAGAGCTGGACTATGGAGCATTAGGTAACAGGTCCAGACAGTGACTGGACAGGAGGACCAGGGTATGGAATAGCCAAGGACTAGGCTTGACTCCTGTATTTGGCCTTTGGAGCAGGCATTTCGCTGGCTTGAGCTCATAGGCAGGGACAGATCTGGCAATGTAGAAGAGCAGAACTTTAGGGCCCCTAAAGTGTGGGGTACTCTTATAGAGTAGCAGAGAGTTTGGCCGATGAGCAAGACAGCACACCTTAATATCTTGTAATTATTATTCTCCGTTTCTTTACACATCTAAAAGTCATCTTTGTTAGAGCTGGCAAATCTTAGCATGAACCTCCATCTCTGAAGCAAGATTCTGTGGTGTAGAACTGGCTTTCCTGATGGGGAAGGGACATGAAGGCTTCATTTATTTCAGCCATTCACTTGAAAATCAAACACTCAACTCTCTTTGGCTTGGGGCAAGTAAGGACTGTCCTTATTCTATGAAGTGATCTGTGTCTGTTTAGACAACGGATCATTAAAACACACTTGCACACATGCACAGAACCAAGCTGACCAGTGGCCATCATTTTGCCGAGACTTTCTCGAAATTATGCTTACTCAGCATTGTATGGATAACTTGTAGGATATTTTGCCAAAATACCTTTAATGCATGTTTTAACTAATTTTATAAAACCCCTAATGAAGTTGGTAGGGTTTTGTAAAATCTTGAAGATTTTACAGGTCAAGAAACCCAAACGCCTGAGTCTTCTGGGTTACTATTATGGCTCCATGTAGGGTAGCCGGCAGTACCTCTGTGCTTGAGAACCCATGGCTATACCACCACAGTGTTCTGCTGTTCCCAAAAGCTTCAGGGGAGACGACATTGGTTTGAATCCTGGCTTGTCATATACTAGCTGTGTGTTCCAGTGGGCTGTATCTCATTTAAAAAAAATCCGTAAAACAGGACCAATAAAGGACCTACCTACTTTTTAGGGTTATTGTGAGGATTAAATGACATACATATAAGTGTCTAAAAAGCTTAGAAGCAGTATCCAGGGCACAGCGTTCAGTGAATGCTCATCGCTAATATTCTCCTAAATATGCCATTTCATGAAACGAATGATAATATTTTATTCATGTAATAAAATTTCCAGTAGTTTCATGTTACTGACAGAATAAAGTCCAACACTCGACCTGACATTTAAAGCCTGCTCACCATGTGCTTTTGGTTATATATATGTACCCCTCTTTCTTTGACATGTAATACGGCCTTCCTTCAGCCACACTGGTTTGCCCACTGACAACCCCATCTTAGGACATTCACCCACAGTTCTAAGTTTCCCCTTGTGTTGCCAAAGATACCTGATCATACAATTCAGACGATGGATTTAAAATGACACTTGAGGGATGTTGCTTGGGAAAGTAAAAACACAACAAAAATCTTTGATGACCGTAAGAATGAAAGAAGAAAGAAGAGAGAAATCTAAGTGCTTTTCAGCAGGAAGAAAATGAGGATTTACATAAAAGGTCTTTACTAATACTTTTTTTTTTTTTTTTTTGCCTTGGAATACATTATGTTCACCACACTGTACCTATCCCCAAACAAAATTATAATGCAAACCCCCCAACCTAGCACTCTTTTCCTAAAACTTTTCACTTAAAAGTGCCAATTTAAGAAGGGCTTAAAAACGAAAATATACGATAGTACAAAGACTGACATTTTAGACTTTAACTGAGGAATTAAATGAGCATTTTTTTTTTCAAGTTGCCTTCAAATATCACCCTTTCGGCTGTTGCTTAATTTGCAGGATCACGAGCATTGCTTGAACGTTAATTAATGAAAGAGGAAAATGAAAAGGATAAAAGAGGAAGGGCATCCTGACCCCTGGTGTTTATCTTCTGCCAGCCTTCCTTGGTAGTGTCTTTTGCTGCTACTTGAAACTATTTAATTAGTTCTCCTCCATCTTTATGACCCAGTTTCTCTGTTTTGTGATGGCTGCTTTGGTGAGGGAAAGAGGCTAAATGCCATTGATTTCCTTCTTTAATTTTGGTAACTGTTTCCCATGTCCAGAGGAAAAGCCATCTGGGACAGCATCTCCAAAGCTGCTAACTACGTGGCATGGACTTTGAGGGCATATGAAGCCTCTGAGAAGTGTTCAGGTGCCAGTGGGTTAATTAAATAGCTGGGTTAACCAGCGTTTTGCTGTTGAAACTGGCATCTCAGCAATGCTTCACACAGCTAAGTAGAAGGTCTCCATGGTCCTGACCAGGATAGGCCCTGACCCATGGACCACATGAAAAACACTGGACTGTCAGAGAAAGGCTTATTTTTCATTCTCAGCTCACGCGTTCATTCTGTTAGACGTTGTCTTAATTTTTCCACGAATGAAGAGCTGTTTGTTCAAGTACTAATTAATCACAAGGTATTATTTTTCTTTTCTAAGATTTTATTTTATTTTTTTAAAAATGTATGTGTGTTTGAAGGGAGTGGGCTGTGCCTCAAGAGTCCTGAAGAGGATGTCACATTCCCTGAAGCTGGAGTTACAGGTGGTTGTGAGCTGCCTCCTGTCGATGCTGGAAACTAAATTTAGGTCCTCTGGAACAGCAGCAACCGGTGGTAACCATTGAGCCGTGTCATTGGTTTTGTTTGAAGTGCTCAGAACATGGCAGTGAACAAAACTAGATTTTGGTTCTTTGTGCATAGCCAAGAAGAGTATGTAAGGGATGGGGGCCGTCAGCACAGTTTCAAATTAACAGTAGAAAATTTCAGATAGTGTTAAGAGCTGTGGAGAGAAGATGATTGTGTGATGGAGTGATACAAAGTGGCTGACAGATTAGGGAAAATCTCCTTGAGGAGAAAAAGTTATGACATAGGGAAGGAGCTCCCAAGCAGAGAACTAAATGTGTATAAAGGATGACCAAGGTAGACATTAGAATTTTATCTTTGAAAGAAAGCAAAAGGCTAGTGTGCATAATGAGGTTAGAGCAACAAGATGTTTGTCTAAAGAGGTAGAGAAGAGCTATAGAGACCTTGTTGATATTGGAGAACTTGAACTCATCCTTATTGCTATTAAAAACTCTAATTGGAGTAGAATTGTTTTGTACAAACATGATGTAAGCCACATATATAATATTAAATTGCCTAGGAGCAAAATGGTAAGAGCAAAAGAAGGGTTAGAGACACTTAGCAAAGTACTTGCTGCTAGCATGAGTTTGATTCCAAGAACTCATGCAAGAAAAACCAGGCATAGTGGCAGAATTCTCATAATCCCACCACTGGGGATGTGGAGACAGAACAGTCCTGGGGGTTTTCTGGTTAGGTAGCCTTGTCACTTGACATGTTCAATGCCCATGAGGTGGACGGTCCTGATGAACAATATCTAAAGTTAACCTATGACCTCCAAAAGCATGTGTCCTCACCCACACAATAACGCACTCATCTACCCATGCACAAACAAAAAAGAAGTAAAGTAGGCTCATGTTGAATACTACATTATACATGATTGGATATAAAAAATATCATTTCCACAGGTAATTACTAGTGAATTAATAATGAAGTATTTAAAAATCATTATTTAGTTTCAGTCTTTGAAATCGGGTATGCTTTTTACATTTGTAGAACTGCCAGTTTGGCTGCCAAATTTTTCTTGCAAATACTTGCTCTACAATGAGGTTTTATGAGATTTATGACTGAAATAATAGATGTATATATTTAAATGATGTCATATATACTCAAACATTTTTTAATGGTTAAATACCAGCTTTTAAATGGCAATTACTTGAAATATGATAAAATTAAAACTTCAGTCTCTTCATTGCAATGGACACTTTTCAAGTTTTCAGTAGATGCATCTGACTGGGGCCTCCATATTAGATAGCATGGCTTATTAAACAGGAAGTGACATCGTTTGATTTGTTTTAAATAGACATGGAAAGAACTAACAATGCTGGAAAATGTGGCCAAGGAGAACCAATTAGAGTGCTTGGCAACTGTTTTTTTTTTTTTTTTTTTTTGAAAAGGCCAGATAGTAACTATTGAGGCTCTCTTGGCCATGTAATGTCTGTGTCATCTAACCAGATCCGCCATTCTGAAAGAAAAGACCCATGCAGGAATGAGCATGGGTATGTTCCAATAAAACTTTATTGATAGACACTAGAATTTGGATCGCATGGGCCGTGAGCTATTGTTATTCCTTGTGTGTGTGTGTGTGTGTGTGTGTGTGTGTATGTGTGTGTGATTTAAAACTGTAAAACTGTTTGTAGCCTTTATAGACAGACAGCAAGAGATAGCAAGAACAGGGCATGCCCTGGAGCTATACTGCCCCATGAATCAGGGATCATCAGTGGCAGCCCCAGTGAAAGAGGATGATGTTCCCATGCTGTGGTTCCCAGCAATAGGAGGAATGTGAATCATGTGATGGGGAAGGCTCATGCTGACTGTGTGTAGAGCTTTCAGGAGAAGAAAGATTAAGAACAAAGCCTAGTCTTCATTTTGAGCCTGACCAGATGGTTCCCACAGTTCACTTTAGTGCCAACAATTCATGATCTCTGATCTTTGAGTAGAATCCATTTTTATTTTTGCAGCAAATTTTGGAAGACCATTCTTCCTTCTTGAATGGATGCATTCTGGGTTCTGTTTTTTTATAATTTTTATTTTTTATATTAATCAGGTTATTTACTTTGTATCCCAGCTGTGGCCCCCTCCCTCACTCCCTCTCAATCCCACCCTTCCTCCCTCATCTCCTCCGTGCTCCTTTCCAAGTCCACTGATAGGTGAGGTCCTCCTCCCCTTCCATCTGACCCTAGCTTATCAGGTATCTCCAGGATTGGCTGCAATGTCCACCCCTGTGGCCTAGCAAGGCTGCTCCTCCCTCGGGGGGGGGGCGGTCAAAGAGCCAGCCATTGAGTTCATGTCAGAAATAGTTCCTGTTTCCCTTACTAGGGTAATCCACTTGGATACTGAGCTACCATGGACTGCATCCGAGCAGGGGTTCTAGGTTATATCCATACATGGTCCTTGGTTGGGGAAATAGTCTCATAAAAGACCCCTGTGCCCTGATATATTTTGTCCTTGTGGAGCTCTTGTCCTCTCCAGGTCATAATAATTCCCCCTTCTTTCATAAGATTCCCTTAACTCTGCCCAAGATTTGGTTATGAGTCTGAGCGTCTGCTTTGATACCCTGCTAGGTAGAGTCTTTCAGAGGCCCTCTGCAGTACCAGTATTCCAGGTTCTGGAAACTACAAACCTGGCGATGCTCTCTGTTTGAGGAGTGTAATGAAGTTTAGCTGTTCATGTAGAGCCGCACTAATTCTTTTTCAGAATTTCACACTTGCATGCAGAATGGCATGTATCTGAGGATAAACTAGTGTGTCCAATGTCATGTCTGCATGCTTGCAGAGTCCCAAAAAGGTTAAACGTGCTTATTTTAAAGACAGCACTTCTTCAATGGGACTTCTAGATCATTTAGCCCTCTCCTGTCTCCTTTTTACTTTATCTTATTGTAATTATCCCGGTGAGCAAAGGTTTTATGGATTAAAACAGTAATTGATTTTGTTTTTAGCTTTTTGTTTGAATGCATCCTTTCTCTTCAAATACATTAGACATCTCCAAAGAAACTCATAAATTATAGACAAAGCAGAAGTTAAAATTAGATCTGAGTGTGGTGTAATGCCCAGAGGAAACTATTCGAAAAGGTTACAAGCTGTCAAAAAACAATTTGTATGGTTAAAAACCACACAGTTAGACGCTGTTAATGGAAGATGTGTAACGATTATTTGGACATTGGTGGCTTATTCCATCTCAGTGGCGACTAATCCGTGTGTTCCTTGGGAAGGCAGAGAGACCCGGGATTTGACACCCATTATCCCAGGGAAGTGTGTGCACAAATACGTTGTTTCACATCAAACAAACAGTGCCTCTTCTTTCTCCAGATTTTAATAATTCCCCTCCCCCCTCCCAAATTGTCATTGGTGCTGATTGTCAGAATAAAGACTAGTTACTTCAGCGAAAGAATCATAAAATCAATCATGTGGATAAAATTACGGAGCCATCCAGCCAGCTGGTCTCTATTTGGCTCTACTTTGCTTCATTAGTTTATGGGGTGAATTCACTCCATATTTAAGGAAAGCAAAAACGGCATCAAAACTAGTTTGTAATTAATTGCAGCTTTTTAGAAAGGAATGCATTTGCAAATGGAGAGCATGCAGCGTCAGACACTGCTTTCTGATTACATTACGGACCTGGCTGAAATGCAACTTTCTCTTGTGTTTATGTTAACGCTGAGTATAGGTTAGACACTTTTCAGACCCTGAGCACTATCATACAAGTTTTAAAGAGTTTCTCTTGGGCTGACTTGAAAACTTTCAAATAACATACTGTTGGCTGATCGGACTTGTTCATCTTCAAACAACGTCAAGAGTCATCTGGATGTCTGCTAGCACCAGCCCAGAGTCCGTTTCCCTGAATTGTTGTCCGAGTGATTAGATGGGCCTTCACAACTGTAGGCTAATGCTGGAATGATTGCACATCACAGAATCATTGCAGTTCCCATGCCTTGTTAGTAGTGAGAGGACTAGTGCTAATTACTTGGGCCTTTAACAGACCCAGAAATAACAAATACATGATTCCCTTGATTTTGAAACCATTTACTAAAGGACGCAAAAGCACTCGAGCGACTCAGGATTGGTGCCTTTGCACATGCCTCCTCACAAGGGCCAGAGCAAGGACAATGGACGTTAAGTGCTTTTAAAGGAAAGGAACCCGGTAGGCCAGAGCGCTAATATTTAATGCTAACTCTCAGAAGCACAGAAAGGAAAAATCTGCTGAACAATGAAGCCAACTATCATAAACATGCCTTCCTGTGTCGGGTCAGAGTCACTTCTCAGAAAACACGAGGCAAAGGCAGATAGAGAGAGCTTCCTTGGTTAGCTGTGGTGGAGACAGGCTGCCCCAGGGTCATCAAGCTACTGATAAGAAGTTGGAAGTGATAGCTATGTCAGATGTGAGGCTCATGACTCAAGACGATGAACTCAGAACGCATTTAGAGGGATGTCCAAGTGCACAAATCCCTACCAGATGCCACAAGACCCAGGGATTCTGTTCCATGAGATGTTGAAAGAGATTATCTACAAACGGAAAATTAAAGGTAGAAATACGTGAGTAGCCATCAAAACAATGAATGTCTTTCAAGCGAGAGAATTTTTGGTTCTTTCATTCACTATTGAGAAACCGTGTATCAAAGAAACCAGAATGTACATAACTTTCTCAAAATCATGCTAACTTAGCCTTGTTTGGGTAACTCGTGGGGAAGTTTTGTAAAAAATACCTTTAACATGCGTTTTAACTAGTTTATAAAACTCCTCAAGAGGTTGATAGGAAAAGTATTCCCTTCAGGATTTTATAGGTAAGGAAACTGAAATCTAGAGAGGTGGAGCGATTTGCCCAAGCCTTCCCAGCTGGTAAACCCTGAGCTCTGTGGGCTTCTCTGTTGGACTCTGGGCTTTCTATTATTCTGCGTTGGCTTGGATTTAAACACATTTCTCTCCTCGTGTAGCAGTGAAGCATAAGGAAACCCTGAAGCACAAAGACAAAAGAAAGAGGAGATAGGAGGAGTCAGACTCACCCCATCAAATTTGTGCTCACTTCTGCAGATAACAGCTTCATTGCGGACATGCTGAATGGCCCTGGAGCAGACAGGCTTGTTTGTCATCAGGGGAGGAAGCACCTAGAACTTTGGAAATCCAGTTCTATGCATGAACGTGTCTGTTTACTGTTCGAACACTCTTCAAAGAGTTCTAATCCTCGATTCTTCCATCTCTTCAACAAGTAGCAATGTCAAAGAAAGTAAAAAAGAAACTTTTGCTTTGAAATGATATAGGGGCTTAAAAGGTGATTCACATCAGAAATGCAACATTAATGGCCTAAGATATAGAAATGACACATAATGAAATGTTATAATAATCTGTTATTTATACATGTCCTAAGGATGGCTTAAATTAATTGGGAGAGGGATTAACAATTCTAAACACTTCATGTAATATCCATGAGTATTCATAAAACTAGAGATTTTTCTTTTACAAATTAGTGATATTTAATACTCTTTAATAGAATTCCCCATTACAGAAGCCCCGTAAGGTAATTCAGGATATGTTTCTGAAGGTACTGTTCATTTCCTTGTATTGTTCGCAGCTCAGACCTCTATCCATAGTCACACAGGCCGTCCTGCTCTGCTTTTAATAATGATCCAGGTTCTCCCATCACAGTCAATTGGACATGACAATTACTTAAAAAGAATACCCTTGCAGACAGACAGCACTTAAACTTTTCAAAACATACATTCTGGTTGTGGGGCTGGAAGTCCATTGACTTTTTCGCAGCCACTGTTTGGGCTGCTCTGAGCTCCAGATTTTGTGAGTACTCTGCGTCTTAGGGTAGCATTTAAAAGGATTTATTTCATGAAAAAAAGGAGGAAGAATCCATGTGTACCATTAGTGTTGGAGATCTGTGAATGGGGCATTCCCTAAATGGATGCTGTGGGCTAGAAATTTAGTCTTTTTATGAACTGAAAATTATTATGTGTGGGATTTTTTTTTGCATATTAACAGGGTGTGGAAGAAGCAGTTAAAAAATTATCCACAATTTTTTTCCATTCAGAGAAAAATCTTTATTAATATATCTTGAAGAACTTTTTTTAACCAACTTATGGAAGTTTTTTTTTTGTTTTTGTTTTTGTTTTTGTTTTGTTTTGTTTTTGATTTATGGTTCCAGAGGCGAGTCCATAGGGAAGGCATGACAGCAGTTGGCCAGAGCAGGAAGAAGAGAGATCCCATTTTCACCCATGTACAGATGGATATCCCCATGCCCAATTTACATCAGACTTGGTTATGGATTTTAAGAACTCTTAAAAATATATATTAAAGTGTATACAATTTTCTTAAAACTTTAAGGCAGATATATAGAATGTGTAATCAAAAATTCCACTCATCTTGAAAGGTTTAAAATGGCAAGGACAAATCTTTCCCATTTTAAATATGTGCTCTTGTATCTTGTATATTATGTAAACAAGGGCTCTGTGTCTCAGTCCCTGGTTGTCTGTTAAAGGAGACAAGTCTGACATGATTAGCAGTGGGGTCATATATAAATGGTGTATACTGAAGATAATTCAGGCCCTTGGCAGAACTGTCAAAGCGTTCTTATGCTACTTTGAATAGCACAGAATTGAAAACACATAAACTATTCACTCCTGGAACTTTCTATTGAATATGTTGAAACCTGTTCAACAGAATTCACTTAGACTATAAATGGACGGTGTAGCTTGAGATAACTGGAGAATCTGTTATAGTTTTGGCCTTTCAGGTTTCCACAATCTAATGTTAGTATGATATTTACATTTTGTTTTGTTATTAATTACAAATGATTCTGTGTTTGTTTGCTTTTTATTTTTATTTATTTTGGTGTTTTGAGATAGAGTCTTTTATACCTCATGAGGGTCTGAAACTCACTATGTAGCTGATGTTGGTCTTGAACTGATCTTTGTGCCTCCGCCTCCAGAATGCTGAGATTGTAAGCATGGTGCTGCCACCAGGCCCATTGGCTGAGGCTATCCTTTTGATGTCAAAAATTTAAAGTGAGCAAAGCAGCTTTTATCATGCTGTAGTTATATAAATATTTTATTATTTGATCACATATTTTAAATAGTTGTACAGAAGATGAAGTACAATGAATTCAATATCTTTAAACTCTTGCAAACAAAATATTTCTAGTATGATTCTTGAAGGCAGGTCATATTTGCATCTTCAACTTTCCTAATTGATTTTCCTAATTCATATTCAGTTGCTAGTGCTTTCATAATCTTTGATTATCATCTAACTTACAGTCCTTTCCATCTGTCTTTCTTAATGACTAGTTTTTATGGAAATGGCTTGGGTCATAAGTTTTCTGAGTCTTTGACTTATAGATAATTACTTTGTTTTGTTTTACAGTTAAATAGGAAAGCATAGCTTCAAAACAATTTCTTCTCAGACTATTATAGGAACTGCTTCATTGTTTTATGGCACTTGGACAACTTAAATTATCTTTTGTTTTAATTTTACTTTGCTTTTAAACATCTTCCTTCATGGATTTTTTTTTCAGTTGTAAAAATGTCATTTTTCTCCTTTGCCTCTTAATTGCTTGTAAAGTGGACACTGGCTATCTACATCTCTTAACATTTTCTTCATATTTTCACACAAAATACTACTTTTTTAATAATGAGAAAAATACCCAGAAAGTTAAAATAGTTTTGTCAAAAATAGCAAGTCTAATTTTTCTTTGGTGTCGAGAAGAAAATCTTTATGAAGCACATTTAAACACTTCACGGAAGCCATGTTGACCTTGGCTTGCATGTAACCACATCTTCATGGAGGATCACAGAGAGACGGTGATGGGCCCTGATCCTTCTGTGTGGGAGGAAGGGCTTTGAATTCAGTGCTGGTTCAGGTTGCCATAGCTGATTGATTTGTATACCTTTATTACCTGTATTGATCCCAGCTTCCTTTATTGTAAAATGACTCTTGCTTAAGACGTCACATGTAGGTATCCAGGAGGTAATAAGGCATTCTTTTTTTTTTTTTTTTGACCTTTTCACTCTTTATTTCTTTTTTTTTGAGAAATATTTTTATTAATTTATTTTTTTATTCACTTTGTATCCCAGCTGTAGCCTCCTCCCTCCTCCCCTCCCAATCCCACCCACCCTTCCTCTTCTCTTCCCATGCCCCTCCCCAAGGCCACTGATAGGGGAGGTCCTCCTCCCCTTCCCTATAAGTGGCATTTTTATTAGAATAGTCAGCCAGGCAGCTACTAAATATTTACTGAGGTTATTGTTAAGACTACTACTTATTAATTTAATTAAAGCATATAACCAAAGGAATTGTAGGAATGGAGCCAGTTGGTAGGGTAATATAGCCTATGAAATTTATGTACCATTCTGCAAAGTTTGGAAGTTTAATCACTACTCTGAAATTGGAGCTTGAAGCAAAGACGAATGTAACCCTGTAAGCAATATTTTAGAATCTGAGTAATTTAACAGTTGTTACATGGAGTTTTCTTTCTGTCTTAGAGTGCTGGGAGCTCCAAGCCGAGGAAGCCACTGCTAAATGTTGCACACTCCCAAGAATGGAGCAAAGAATTTTGTTCTTCCATCTGAGGAGACAATCTAGAAGATTTTTTTCAATGGAAGAGAGTGAAAATCTGTTTTTGTTTTTTGTTTATTTTTTAAACAGCATGAATGAGAGAAAATCTTGTATACTAAAGAATTTGCTTGTATGAAGATGCAGCGAATGGCTTCCAACGAATGCACATAGTTGTGCAATCATCACAAGTTTTATTGGACTTTTTCTTACCTCCTACAAAGAAACTCATCACCATCTTGCCTTAACATACAACCTCCTTAATTCTGCAAACCTCTAATTAGCTTCTGCTTTCATAGATTTTTCTCACAGACATTTCTTCACAACGGGGCTGTCCAAAATGATTAGTTTATATGTCCTGTTTATACAAGTTGTATGAGATGGCTCCAATCCATGGCTGTGAGGGTCATCTACAAAAGATTTATTGGTCTCATGCTGTGATATTTGGGGCTTCCCTTGAGTGGTGGCAGAGGATGAAGCAAGAGTCTTGGCAACAATGGCTTTTGCTCTGGAGTTTGAGAAGTACTGATGATGGTCTTGGTCACTGGATGTCTGCATTGTTGGTGAGCAGAACCATTTAGAATGGTCTTTCTGCTTGAGTGCTGCTTGCTGGAAACTAAAATGTTTGTGTGTGTGTGTATGTGTGTGTGTGTGTGTGTGTGTGTGTATGCGCGTGCGCGCGCAAAAGTGCATCTGTGTGCATTCTATACCGGTTCAAAAAGCCACCTTGAAATGAAGAGTCTGAATCTGCATTAAATGAGCATAATCTGATTGGCCTGCTCGTTGATCACTTCCCCCTGAGGGGGGAGCAGCCTTACCAGGCCACAGTAGAGGACAATGCAGCCACTTTTGATGAGAACTGATAGACTAAGATCAGAAAGAAGAGGAGAACCTCCCCTATCAGTGGACTTGGGGAGTGGCATGCATGCAGAAAGGGGAGGGAGGGTGGGATCGGCAGGTGAGGAGGGAGGGGCTTATGGGGGGATACAAAATGAATAAAGTGTAATTAATAAAAAAATAATCATAATAAAAGATTAAAAAAAAAAAGAAACAACTTTGGCCTTGTTATCTTTCTCCCTCATGACGTGCCCTGATGAAGTTTTGGAGAACCCTGACATAGAAATTGTACCAGGTAAGGAGGGCATCAAAAAGAAACACATCCACACTTTCTCATTTGCGGCCCTCCACTTGCAAAGCAGGAGTAGAGGAGCAAGCCTTAAAAAAAAAAGTTTTGATTCAGATTGGTTATTTTTACAACAAAAGATAATACTGTTCTAGTTCCAAAATACTGACAGAGACTATTTTTGAGTCCTGTTGGCTACGAGTCACAGAAAATGGTGTGATGAAATTGTTTAGTTTCTGGTCATAAGGTGACAGTGCAGTCAGGCCATAAAAGCCAAATATACAAGTAGCCATTTGTGACTTTTGTGCAAGCCTGTGGCTTGGAGGACCTTTCTAGGCTGGCAGTGACTCTAGGGATTGCATAACTCACCTTCTGTGATTAAAGGTCAGCATCATCACACATGGTCTGAGATCTTTCTATAAGAGTCAATTTGATAAGTTAAAAATTTAGTCAATGAAATGTTACTTAAACCAGTAGCATATACAGAAACAATGATCTTATTTCGTATAGTGATGTTAGCACTTGAAATAAAAGAAGGCAGACTCTGTGTGGTTAGTGTTTGCCTAGATGCTTCATTGCAATATCGGCTTTAGTCCCGGAGAGCCCGGGTCCCAGGGTCCTGTGTTTGGTCATGTCAGGCCCAAAATCAGGGAAAAGCTTATGGGCTAAAAAGCTTGGCATGACATCTTAGAGACCCAGAGCACGGAGGCCCTTTACACAAACAGAACAAATCCCTTTCAGTGCTTTTAGAACTTAACAAACATGGTGATGTGTAAAATCACACTCCCCCCACCATACAGCCAGCCCCCACCCTGCAAACCCCTGAACTCTTTTCAGCATTTCTTAAATCTGCACCATTGAACAATCTGAGTTCATTGTAACAAATACAATCTCATTGAAGTGAATTCTGAAGAGACTTTATACTTGAGGAAGAAAGAGGCCTGATCCTGTATTCTCTTTAGTTTAAACAAGAGACAGAACTCAGCAAATGAGAAACAGGGAGGGGTGAGCTGAACTCACGGGAATGGGTGAGGAGGGGGAGAGGAGAGAAAACTCGATAGACTTGTATTTGGTAAGAAATCAATTTCCAGGTGTCCCAGGAACAAAAGAACAATGTTAATGCCAGTGCTCTAGCCTGTGACTGTTAGGTATCATGGGTACAATTTCATTTTCCCTATCACAATGTGATAACATTTTATTTAAATTCTTTCCTACTGATGGACTTGGAGTTGGGACCACAGGAATTATAAAGCGGGAACGGAAATGCACGCTGGTGGCTGTTTTCAGGGCTCATAAAAATTAGAGCACCCTGAGTGTGTGTAGTTTGCTTTAGCTTGCTGGCCATCATGGTCTGATGATCCTGCCTAGTGGCCCACGCTCACGCGAGCCAGTGCCTGGTAGCGTGCTGATGATCTGAGGTGCTTTCGTTACTCACCCATTCCTTCAGTTGTATCCAGGGTAAAAATAATAAGCCATAAGTTTCCCTGCCGCTTACCCCCAAAACAAATCATTCCCAATTCCAAGCCTGATGTCTATTATTCAAAGCAAATTAGGATCAGGCAGAGACAGATTTCCTCTTCCTTCTGTGGGACAGCTGACCTCCCTCCCCCCAAGCTGCAAAATGTTACACTTAGGATCTCACTCTTTATTTTAGGGTGCTACAAATCCCTAATAACATAACAAGCCAAACACAGAATTAGCTTTGAAATGCTTTAGCACGCAAATTAGCTAGACGAATAAGAAGGATTAAAAAAAATCTTGAAAATAGCACTTATCATCAGTCTCCCATTCAGAAATAATGAAGGGAGATGGTTTATACAGATTTAGTAATAAGACATGACATAAATGTAAATATAACATGTTATGACCTTTCTTCTGGAGAACAATAAGCATTTGTTCATTATTCAGAGATGCTTTGTTTACAATGAATGTAGTGATGAATCGAAGTTATGACATCAATTAAATCACAGGTTTATATTATTTTCAAATAGAGAAAATGCAGATATTTTAAGGTAGGTGGCAAGAATGATGAGCTACTGTCTATTTTTGGTCTCTAAATGAGCTATACATATTCAAAAAAGAACATTAAAGATGCTGTACAAAGCCAGGATCGTATATTACTTTCCCCTTGAACAAAGATAACATTTGTAGGATTCCATTAGCAATAAATCTTTTAGATTTTTTTTTCACTTAAATTTTTATGATCCCAATGGGAAGAATAGAT
Organism: Psammomys obesus; assembly: GCF_907164565.1. NCBI lineage: Eukaryota > Metazoa > Chordata > Mammalia > Rodentia > Muridae > Psammomys > Psammomys obesus. The sequence continues at coordinate 19,933,340 of NW_026585504.1, forward strand.
AATCAGTAAATAGAACTCTGATATCTGCCAGGAATTTCCCCAAATTAGAGCTGAAGTAACTTGACAGAGGGATGAAGAAAAAAAACTCACCCTAAGATGCTGATGAATGCATCTGAATTTTTCTTTAAATGCACCACTAAAATGGAAACAAAAGTACTTACCTTGTCACATTTGAAAAACACAGGAAGTAGAATATACAATTACCAATGATATAAAGTAAATATCCTTGGATAAAAACAGTCACAGGCCGTAGCACAGTTTCAAAGAATATTGAGCTTTAATATGTTTTAGAAGTATCACATAATAAAATATACATTGTTTGCTGTTATGTATTTTTCCTTTTAGTGAGTTTTAACTCTAGAGTAAAAGATAGATGGAGAATTGTTTTTATAAAATCTTTGTTGTATCACTCCAACCAGTGGATATGTCAGGAAAACAAAACAAAACAAAACAAAACGAGAAAGCAATAGGGGACTAGAAGCATTCTGGAATATTGTGTATATATATATATATATATATATATATATATATATATATATATATATAAACAATATCATATTATAGTTACAAAAAGTCATGGTCAACCTTGACCACAGTATCTTAATGTCTGTCACTGAAGGACATTTCCAGGAAGTCCTGGGGGGGGGGGGGTTAAAATACTGGTGGAGAACCAATTTCTTTCCATTGCCTGTGGATGAAAGGGGCTCAGAAAAAGATAGAGCCTATCATTCCCAGGACTTATCTTGAGATGAGGGTTGTTTCTCTAAGGTCTGGCTAGCACATCACTTCCTTTCTTTGTAAAGCATATTGGCCACAGACTTGAGTTCAGTGCCATATTAGCACATGGGGTCACTGGAAACTAGCAGAGGATTGTGGAAATGTCAGGAAGATTTCTGGTAGCAGCAGCATCAAAGGACATTCTTTTTCCATGTCAATATGGAAAGATTGCTCATGGTGACTCCACCAGGAGACACCCTTCACCCCAAATCCACTTAAAGCTAAAATAAGCCAATGGTCATGGGGAAAGGGAGGATGTCCGTGGCACTTTGCCCCAAAACACAAAATTTAAAGTAATCAAGAGTTTTTCAAACAAAATTTAAGTTATGATAAGTTATGATTCAAATGAATGGTTAGAACAAAGGGTTAACCAAATCGTAGATGTTTGAAGGCTCTTTCCCGCATCACATTCTGTGCTTTGCACTCCCATTAAGAAGAAATTCACACACACACATACACACAAATACAATTTGCAAAAAAAAACTCTTCTGCAGAATTACTAATTCTTAAAATGTGGTTTTGTTATTATTTGGGATTTAAACTGTCTCTTTTGAAGTTCATCATCTTTTTATTTCCCTTATTATTTCAATTTTCTGATTTTGAGAGTTCAAGGAGGGTTTGCTGATGATTTGGCAGTTCTTTAGTCCCACGTTATAAACTTTATGGAGCCTGAATTTTAAAATGAGTCTTCACTATAGCTTTTTAAGTTTGATTTTTTTTTTTTTTAATTTGCAAGGTCATTTCAGGCTTCAGACTAACAGGATTCTAACTGATCAAGATGTGACTCCCATGATCCAGAGGAATACCATGTTAATTGAAGAGAGGAGATTGAACTGCTTCTAATTTCATAAGTGGTCAGTTCATGGGTGAAGACAGCCATGTTATCACGGCTTTCGATTTCCTATGCTACCATCCGTCAACGATGAGGTTCACAAAATAAACACTCAGATAAAGGTTAAGGCACTCATGTTAATTTGCCAGTCTCTCAGAAACAGAGAAAATAGTGTAGGTGTTAGAAATAGCTAATATATAGATATTAAATATTTTTTAAAATTATATGTATGTGTGTCGCCTGTGTGGGTATACGCGTGTGAGCGCAAGTGCCTGCAGAAGACAGAAGGGGGCACAGGTCCCCCAATGGTGGAGTTACATCTTGATGTGGGAGGTGGAACTGAGCTCAGCTTCTCTGGAAGAGAAGTGCACGCCCTTAACTGTGGAGGCTTCTCTCTAGACTCCCAAATAGCTAATACTTTTGAAGGTGACTCATATTCTGTACACTTATCTAGCTGTCTTATGTAAGAGGGGCAAATTGACTTTAACTTTTAAATTTTTGTTATTCAATCCCTTACCTGTTTTTTTTTTTTTTCTATAAATCTTTGTTCTATGCACCCAGCACACAGATTTATGCTGATGCTTCTCATCTGGCAGACGCTGTGCTCCAGGAGCTCAGGAGAGACAGAGATAGGTCATATCTCTCTTTCATAATTAACTGAGGATCTAGGAGAAATGGTGCAAGCAGAGTTCAGAATGTTCTTCGAAAAAAAAATTGAAGGTGACTGGTTCTGACACGTCCTCTATGTGCCAGATACAGCACAGATACATGCTTTGTGTAGATAATTTAATTGAGCTGTAACATCCTAAGCTATGGTTAAGGTTAGACTTGTGGCAAAGTCTTTCTGAGCCCATTGTGCTTAACAGCCATAGTCCACTACCTTTTCATTGTACGCAAATAAAGACTTACGTCCAGTGACTGTGAGAAAATCCTGGAGGGATCGCACACATAAACGAAAACCTTTTCAAGAGGTACCATCGTCTGGGATAGACGCTTGGGTAAGAACATGGCCTCTCAGCAAGGCAGAGTGCATGGGAATGTAGGGTATGGGAAAGCTTGATTCAAGACATTACTCTTTGTTTCCTCCAGTACAGTGAGTGTTCTTTTAATAGAGCGTGTTTTGCCCTACACTATCTCAAATAGAACAGTGCGCTTTCATTTACACTCACGTTTGCTGTGCCTAACAACAGAAAAATTCCAGATGAAATCTTATGCCTAATCATTGTCCCAGTTTTGTGCAGAAGATTTCAAAAGCCCGGTGCCTCGGGCACTGTATGTAAGAGGGATGGTTACTCCTCAGCTGCTCATGACTCCTTCCACAATGTATATTTACCAAGAAATGTCACATGAGACTTTGCATTTGTATAATGCTTTTTAGGGCAATGAAAACCCAATAAAATCAGTCAGCTTATTTAATGTTCAAAGTGTTTAATAAGATTTTTTTTTTGGAATGAAGCATTTAAATGAGTTCTTTTTTCTTTTTTCATTAATTAATTCACCAGAACACCAAATAGGTATCAGATAAATGAGTTGATAGGGTCCCCGGTTTAGTGGGACATGTAATACAAAAAGCGCTAATTAGGCAGACAAGAGCTCTAGATAATTAAATAGTGATTAATAGATTTTTGTGGGACTAAAATTAAAAGTAACTAATTGGTGGAAAATATTTAAAATTACATGCAAAGCACATACATGTTGAACACAATTTTGAGGGCTACTAAGATGGTTTTGATTTTGCTAACACTGAAGTGTTGGAATTTTTTTTGTGTGTGTGATCATTTTGCCCCCTTCTGACATTTTGTGTCAAAGTGTTCCCATGTTAATAGTAGAATATAATGGAAGTTTATGCAATTAAATACAGCAAGAGAGTTTATAGACCATTTATCATTGGCTATGGGTCATATACTGTGAATTTCAGAATATAAAAGGGAATTCCATTTGTAGCCCACTCTTGCCTGAAGCTTACCTAATGAAATCTTTTTCACTCGGAGAATTAACAGTGTATCCAGCTGAAAAGTGTTTAACATTCTCTGTGCACACCGAGCATGCCAAAGTAGAAGAAAACCTTGCATACTTACAGGGGATTTTTGTTGCTTTTTCTTCAGCCTAAATTAGGCAGCTCTTGTTCATTTAGTGCATTTGAAAGGCGCTGAACTTTTAAAATTCTGAACTGTCGGCCCCCATCATTTCATCTGACAGCTGACACTTGAGAGTGTGGAACACACAGATCGCGAGAGTGGAGTGGAACGCTGCTAATAAATGCTATTGTTTTTTCCCCAATGGAAAGCAGCACCCCCAAATAACTCTTTGCAGACCCAGCGGATTTGTTATGATGCAAAATGCATGTTTGGATATCACCATTTTTATTTACTACCTGCAGTGAATAAAATTGCTGGTAAAAAAAAAAAAATGAAGAAACATACGCCCAGGCTCATGATGAGCCGTACTTTCCTTGCCCCCAGCTTCCCATTTCCAGGTAATAAACCCTGAGCCTGCCTTCAGTCAGGCCTGGGTGAGATAATGTCCCAGCCCTGAGGTCATTGCAAGATGTTTGTATTTATGGGAAACAGAAGTTCTGAAACATTTGTTTGTCTTTTTATTCACTGTAATCTGTTAGCAAGCAAGAGAGCTAGTGATAAATAGCTCTGCCATTTGGTAATTTCATTTATGAATATCCATGATGGTTTTGGAGGCTGTTTACTCTTTACTTGCTCTTGCGCAACTTCTGAGGCCGGTGCTGACCAGCAGGTTGGAGTGGACCCAGTAAATGCTTCAGATCTGTTCATCTAGCCTAATGATATCGCGTGGCACATTGTATTTTATTGATAACTTCTTTGTAATACTACTTAATGTTAATTAATTAGCCAACCAGAGGATTGTCACCATTTTGTTTTATGTGCAAATACTGCACAATAGGAGAAATAATTTGAAAAATGGATTTTGCCTATTTTATGAAATATTATGCTCACAATACTGGACCTGTTAAGTTTCAAATATTGTTATGAAACCCAGTGACTCTTGCTGATTATTTCGCTAAACCACAGCAAGAAGTCTAAGGCACTGGAATAGTCTTGACTCAACGAACCAGAAAGCTTAGTGTTTAAAGATTCAATTATGAATAGGGCAGAGAAAAAATGGAAAGCTTGAGGGTCAGAGGGAGTTTTTTTTTTTTTAATTTTTACACATATCTTAATTTTCAATAGTGGGAAAAAGAAATTATTTTCTATATTGTTTTTTGCTGATGAACTGTGACAGAGATGACTTATTTAGCTGTCTAGACAGGAAACATACACACATACACATGAAAACATTTTTAAAAGCTCACTGCCACAAGGCCTAAAATAACGTTAACTTCATGTGCACATACTTATGCATGAATATACAAAGGAACGTTGTTCAAGAATGGTTTCAAGTGGGAGTCGAGAAAGTTCATTTTAGCATTATTTTTACACATAATTTTCAGCACCTCAGAATATTCATCAGGGATATCAGTGGAGAAAAACTACTTCTGTAAACAATCAAGCAAACAAGGCATGGGTCCTTGGTGGGAAAGTTTGGTTTTTAGATTCAAGGAAATGCACATGCAAATCTTGGGAATGTAATCTGTGTAGCCTAGGCAGGAAGGCGTGCAGAGGAAATTTGCATTCTGGGAAACTGGAAGCTCTTTCCGAAGAAACCACTCCATTAGCTTCCTTTTTCACTGCTCTGGCCTCCTTTCCTCCAGTCTTTCCTTGAACTGTGTTTAATTTTGAGCTCCCTGCCCTACCTTTTGTGTGATCACCTCCTCCTAGAAGTTAACAATTCATGCCTCTTAGGGAGGTGAACGTGATTCCCAAGACAGCTGGAGCGCGGAGCACATAACCAGTTTCATAGGTGGGTCACACTCTTAAAGTTATTTTCTGCATGAGACTTTTGCCCCTCATGCCCAGAAACAGGCTGTCAGAGGGCTCTGTTGTTTCCTTGCAGAGGCTCTTAGGAGGCGTGAGAACCTACAGTGAGCAGTTAAAGCTCTTCAGGCTCCAGCCACGCAAGGCTCAGAGGCAGTTAAGAAAGGTTTTTGGTAGTTGAACCAAGGCAACTTCCAGAGAGCCTGATTCCATTGCACACGTTTCTAAGCCAACATTTCCTTGAACATTATATATGATAGTGTATTTAGGCTGGGAAGCAAAGGCTTGAGTGCTCAGCGCAGATTTAAAAGAGAGCAAGAATGACTTTATGTGAGGCTGCGTTTTTCAAGTATTATCTGGGGCAAAAGTTTTTTTTTTTTTTTTTCAGATCTTAAATTACCTGTCACTGTATTGCAGAAAGCAGTTTTGGAACCTTGGCTTTGCTCTCAGAGTCTCTCCATATAATGTTAGACACCCCCCCCACACACACACACAAAAAGGTACTTTGAAAGATATATTGCAAATTATTAGGGAATTTCCTATTCATCAGGCCAGTAGAATTAGGAATTTGGGAAGGCTTTTATGTGGGGTAGGGGAAAGAGATGGAAGAGAATTGACATGAAAATTTATTTTTAAGATGCTAAAGCCAGGGCTGTTTTTACTGCATAGCCACAGGATGCTGGGTAAAATAATTTAAAAGAAGGTGGTGGAGAGACTAAACTGATGACTATTAGGTTCCAGGAGAGCCTTGTCAAGACTATTTGATCACGGGAGGTCACTGTTGATCTCATAGTCTTTCTAGATTCACCGAGGCCCAAAGAAGATGGGAGAAGCATGTTCTGAGTGTAGCTGTTTTGTGTGTCTTGTGCACAGGGAAAAAACTGTCAGTACTCTCTCTGAACCCCGACTGATGCCAAATGGCCATCTTGTGTATTGAGGAGCAGGCAGCATCTTGGGCAGTGATTCATGTGTTTACAAGCCTGACTGGCTCGTACCTGTATTCACATCTCAGCTCCATAGTTAATAGCTGTGGGCCAACCATGGTTCACTTAATCTCTTTAGGGCTTGATCTCATTGGTTTAATACATCTAACAATGAAATCCATCTCGTACAAAAAGAAAAAAAAAATCTCATAGCTGGTGAGGCTACCGAACTTAGAGGAAAACTGGCTACCACCATTTCCCTGAACCGGTATAATTTCTAAGTCCATTCTAAAAACTTATCTTCATACCTGCAGAGAAGCACAGACTCTCTAGTTAAATTAGCTCCCTTTAGCAGCAGATGGAAACTGTTACAGAGATCTACAACTGGTCAAAGTGCAGAGAATAACTGACTGTGTGTTTGCCACCTCAAATGCTATATATGTATAATACAACCCTTATACCCAAGGCCCAGGAAAACACCACAGAAGAGAGGCATGGTGCAAAGGTTTTTAAGAGCCAGAAGGCCAGATGTCTGCTCTGAGACAGTGTCAATTTACACAACAGGGACAGTGCACCTATGAAATCTCAACAATACGGTCACCTAGACATGGCCTGTGTAATGAAACATCACTTGACATACCAAAATGAATGGGGGAAATCTTAAAAGGCCTCACTGATAGATGAAGAGCTACTGGCAATTAATGGCTATTAAGAGAGGGAGAATCAGTCTTCTCTATCAACGAGCCTCCTGATAGGGTATCTAATCTCAAGTGCTCAACCCTAAACACACCTATATACGAGCAACACTAAAAGCATTGCAGGTCGTCTATACACACACACACACACACACACACACACACACACACACACGTATATGTATGTGTATATATGTGTGAATGCATGTAATTAAAGAAGAACAGGTCATGAATTAGAGAGGGAGTTGGGGAGACACAAGAGAAGTTGGAGCAGGTAGAAGCTGGGGTGGAAATAATGCAAGTATAGTAATCATGCATGAAAAAGGACAAAATACACATTAAAAAAGACAAAATCAAAATAAACAAATGTTTTCCAAAAGTGTTACTGTAGCCAGGCATGGTGGCACACAAAATTAACTGAACACTCAGGAGGTAGAGGCAGGAGGATCTCTGTGAGTTTGAGAGCAACCTTGTCTACACAGCTAGTTCCTGGCCAAGCTTGTTTACTTGCTTCAAACAAACAAATAAATAAGAGAAATAAAGGAACAAAAGGTAGTATTGCTACTGAAAAACAACAGATATAAATTGTTGAATGTCCTTGGACAAGAGTGATCCACTGAGTTTTCCTTCTGTGTGAGCACCCGTTGCAATCTTGCTAATTTTAGGCGGAACTGATAAGAGGGCTTTTTGAAGACTCGCTCTCAAATGACTGTTGTGTGAATGAACTTTTTGCCATTGAAAGAATGAGGAGGCTGTGATGTCTCTCTTTGATTCTAAGCCTTAGGGGAAAAACCTTCTGTATCAAAAACACATGGCTTAAAATTTCTGCATCCGAGCCTGCAACATTGATGGAGTTTTATGTAAAGAGATAAAAATCTTTGCATGGACTGTCACAAGCTGTTTGGGTGAACAGAGCTGCTGTTGCAGAACCACTGTTGATATTCCTAAATGGGCTGCAATGAGAACCACCTGTAAGCCAGGCAGGTTTGCATCGTGAAAACCATCAAGAGATCCAGGTCAAAACATTGAAAATAAGGGACGGGTGGGGTGGGGTGGTGGATATAAGAATATAAGAACAAATGTGAGTGAGTTCAATAAAGAAGAAACATGGACAAGGAGTTCAGAGACTGGTGTAGGTTCTTTTAGAAACAAGAGGTTTTGGGAGAAGAAGGATATCATTTGCCTGGTAGTGCTCAGGAACCTCAATATTCCTTAATGCACTCATATTTCACACTATCTACCCTAATTACGGCAGACCTACAGTGGTCAGGAGACAAGGCTGCCCGAGAAAACACATACATTATTACAAAAACAAAACAAAATTATTTTGAGATGAAGACTTTCTAGAAAGGATACTTTTTAGTATCCATTGGTGTCTTGTTAGCAAGAGATAAGGCAAGAAAGCAGTAAAAATTTATCAACAATTTACACTTTCCTAGATGTAATCCAACACTTTCTCTCTCCTGGTGTTCCCGAGAAAGCAAGCTGAGGGAGGCTTGGCATCTAAAAACATTCATAAAGTATTTTGTCCTAGACAAATTTGACAAGGCATAATGGAATGAAAGAAAAATTGAATTAAACTGATTAAATCGAATATTCCTCTTCTGAGCATTTGGTTCTTAAAGATTCTGACCCCATTCTTGTCAGATTCAGATGAATAAACGTGCTGGGTATTTATGAGATAGCTAAAGTATTATGGATGTTTGGATTATGATGCGTGTTCGGAGAATTTTCTTACGCCCAAAGAATTCTGGTGTAGAAAAGAGAAATGCATGTTAATAATTAACCATAACACTTTAAAAATATGATGGCTGGTAGGGATGGGAGTATTGTACAAAGGTCAAGTGCATGAACTCTGTAATCAGTGGCTCAGCTCTGCCACTTATTAGCTGGGCCATCTCTGCAAATTCTTTGACTTCAATAAGACTTGCTTGCTTTCTCCCCTTTGGCAAAGGAGAGCTAAGACATGTGGCTGGCCCTCTGAGCACAGAGCCTGGTGGACCATCCAGCAATTGTTATTAGCCATTACAAACTAGGTGCAATGATTGGGAACATTCTGGAAAAGGTTTTGGCATGTTATTTGGTCAGAGTCTCAACTTTACAGAGTGATGAGAACACTGAATGACAACAAAGCGAAGCAAATGAAAGCTGTCTTGGACTTTGATGTTGAAAGACCTGGTTCAGCTTCCTACTTCTGGCTGATCCTCATCGGCGTCCCACAGCAGCTCACATACTGGTTACGTTACCAATCATGGATGAGCTTCAGTTTCTGGATCAGAAAGTTGAAATAGGGAACATGTTTGTCTCTCAGTGTTGCAACTGTGGAGAAGTGCCAAGGAAAGCCTACTGTGACCTGTAAATGAATATTGCTCTTGTAATGACTATTTTGAGGTACATAGAAAACAACAAGAAAGGACAATTCAGCACAGAGATTAACATGACTTAAAGGCATGGAAGATTAATGGTGTACTGATGCTCAGGAATGACAAGAAGGTAGGTCTGACTTAAACATTTATCAGTTTGGAAGGACATGCTTCCTTGTAGAATGTCTGTTTACTTTATGCAGAGTGTGAAGCCTGAGTTATAGGATTTGGGCTCTATTTCCTTTCAGCTTGAACTGTGAGTTAGCAATTGTTTTTGGAGCGTCCTAATTGTTCTCTAGACATGACTCCTGTCCTTCGAGTAAGTATCTTGGTAGTGGGGCCTACAGCATTTGGAAAATCAGTAAAAGTGATTCTTGTGTCCACCTAGGATAAGGAACAATTTTTGCAATTTCTCTGTCTGCCGTTGATTCAGTGAGGGGGCTTTTTAAATATTAAGAATAGCAACACAATATACTGACCAATCATTGATATACAAGGACTTACAATCAGAGAAGTAAGGCAGTAGGCCTCACAGAGTAAGTGGAAATAGTAATACACTTTGGTCTAGTGTTTGATCACAGGTGAGACATGAGAGTTAGTCAGCCTAACATGTTTGCTGGACATGTGACTGAGCAACTGTCCCAGCTTCTGAGGGGTCTTCTACGACACATTCTGGTCCAGCTCAGCCTCCTGACTGCATCTGAGACTCTTCTATTCAAGCCCCAGAGGGAAGGTCAACATCTCTAGCCATCAGAGGAAGGCCAGTCAATCCACACTGAGGGTCCAGATGTAACGGTTCAGTTGTAATGGCCCTGGCTTCTCTCGCCCATGATCTGGATTCAGTTTCCAGTACCCACATAGCAGATCACAACCACCTGTAACTGCAGTTCCAGATGTCCTCTGACTCTTTTGACATCCTCAGGAACCAGGCATACATTTGCCGCGCATACATACCCACAGACAAAACACTGATATGTGCAAAATAAAGATGAAGAAATCATAAATTTGAAAGAAACTACATTGAGATTCCCTCTTACTCAGTCATAGCTATGGACAAAATAACAAAAATAACAAATGCTATTAAAGATGTGGAGATGAAGGGCCCCTATGTGCTGTTAGTGGCATTGTAAATTCACAGACTATTGAAATCAGTATAAAGCTCCCCCACCCCCTGCCCAAATCCTAAAACTAGAAGTACTATACAATCCAGCTGTACTCTCTTGGGTATATACCTGAATGAATAAAAAAGTCAGCTTACAATAGAGATAATGAACATCCCTGCTTATTGCTATTAACAATACACAAGTCATAGAGTCAGCCTGAGTGCCTATAAATGGATGAAGACACAGAAGGAAATGTGGTGTGTACACAAAGGAGTGTAACTCAGCAACAAAGATTAACAAAACCATTGGCAGAAAAATGGATGGAGGCGGAAAACTCCATGTTAAGTGAAATAAGCCAGAATGGAAAAGGCAAATGTAATTCATTTTCCCTCAGCTATAGACTATGTATATTGTCTGAAACTACAAGAAGGGTTCTTGGGGAGAGAAGAAAAAGGGTCAGGTTGGAATGAAGGTTAAAAAAGGTTAAGAAAGAGATGATTGTGTTCCCAGCATGTTAGGCTCAAATCTTCCTTTGGCCTCAGCCTCCCAAACATTTGGTTCTGTGGGAATTGCTGCCTCAGGAGTGTGTACGAAGATTTTTACTGCTTAGGGACTGGAGAAATGACTCAGCGGTTGAGAGTGAATGGTTGCTCATGCAGAGAACCCACGTTTGTTACCCAGCACCTATAACTCACAACTGCCTACAACTCCAGTTCCACGGTGTCTTCCACACCCTGTTCAGGACTGACTCTCACAGGCACCTGCAGTCGCGTGTGTAAATACACCTCTCCATCCACAACTAAAAACAATAGAATAACTAAAAAAGAGTGACACTGCATGGACTTCCCATCTCACCCTCGTAGATAGCACTGAGACCCAACTTGTGTTCAGAGATTTCTGTGTGCAGTCTTCCTAATGTGTTAAATGTGAGCAAGTTTGTGTGTGTGTGTGTGTCTAAATTCAGGAAATAACTGCTGCTTTTCCAGAAGGACCATCATGGCATCAGTCTTCATTTATTATTTTATTTTAAGTCATGAGCCATAAAGAAACAATAAAGATGGGAGGAGAAAAACCTAGCGGAAATCTTACCAACTTTGTGTTATAAGTATTCGGATGTCTTTAATCGCAGAGGGCTTTAATCGCATTTAAACTTTTAAAGGGAAAAATCAGTGATTAAAATGAAAATGGCTGCTCAGTCTGTTACCCAACTGTGGAGGAAGCAGCACCCGGAAGACAGACAACTGCCGAAGCAGTCAGCAAACACAACGCACAGAGTTGGACAAAGCAAACCTGTGTGTGCACCTTGTTTGTGTCTCTTGTTAAAAGGTAACGCCACCATTCAGGTAGACGAGATATAGAGAGCAAGTTCTGGTCAGAAGGAAACCAAGCCCTCCATTGGAGAAGGATTCTGTGTCTGTTACCATTAGGAACTTGGCTTAGATAGCCCCGCTACATGGGTGGCATTCGCTCTGATCAGTGAAAGATGAGCATTCTCTTGAGAGAGAGAGAGAGAGAGATACAGACAGACAGACAGAAAGAGAATGTTCTGGCATTGCTACATGATGCCTACAGATTACCCCTCTGGGTTTAAATGGGATAAAGAGGCTATTTTCCCATCTAAAAGCTGCTTCTGATTATTCTAGGTTTCTGCTGCAATCTTACTAACACAATACATTGGGTAATAAGATACGCATAGAACAGACATATGTTATATAATACTCTATGTTGTTTATATTTTTATTCCTTTTCAATAAATCAAATCTTACTTTTAATTTCACAGAGTGATGTCATTTTGACTTATTTATACATATTCCCTTATGGAGAAATAATTTCACCCTGGATATTCGTTTACTGTCTTGTAACACCTCTCCCCTTTTCTTTCCATTCTTTGTTTTTTCTGTTGCAACTATTCAACTGCAGCCAACATGAAGTAGAAATATGCAATAAATCTGGTTTGTAAGGATATTCTAAAAAAGTATGTACTCTGTATTTTCTTAGCAATATCTTAATAACAAAATGCAAATTAAGCACTGGAAAAAATAAAAATACTGGAAGAATAAAATTATTTAATTAGAATCCCTCAAACCCATATATATATATAATAATTTAAATAGAAATTTATTTAGATTAATTGACTCATTTATTCTTCTGTTTTATGTAAATAGCATAGTTGTCATCTAAATCACTTCATGGTTTCCTGTACTATAGGTAGGCACCAGAATTAAGGGCCATAATTAGTCCAGCCTCTAGCCGGTCTGACCCCTGTATAACCCAAAGAATAGAAGCAGGCTGAAGATACATGATAAGTTAGCACAGGAAGCAAGAAAAAAATATTCTTTGGCCACTTTAGTATCTGGTGATTCTCATGGACCAGTTTCATACACAGAACATTTCCCTGGAAAATTTGTTTATTGCAAAACACTATCTCAAAGCAGGTACAGAATTTGACTAGTTCTTTTGTGATGATGGAGAAAACAGACTGTAAGAGAAAGCAGGTTTTGATGTTTAAGTAGTCATAGTGGGTTGGACATGGTATTGAAAAATAAGACCCCGAATTCCACGGATCAAGTTAGTGAAGGAGAAAGATGTTCATGGTTTGGTTTGCAGTAGTCATTTGATGTTCTCATTTATAACTTGGCATGTTTTGAGTGGAGGAGGGCTTAGTGGTGCCTTGCAAAATGGAGTAGCACCTGAGTGGGCTTGGATCCTGCCAAATCCTATGGGATTTGCTTGGGCAAAGTGCTCATGGGAAGAAGAAACACACAATTCACTAGACTTTTCTGTGGCACAAGGAATAGAAGGTTCCCTCCTGCAGTTTCCATATAGTTTGAGTATTTTGTTTTAATGTAATAGTAGGAACTATTTAGAATTACAAAAAAAAAAAAAAATTCCTTGTAACAGCTCAATATTCCTTCCAGGCTAAGAAAGTAGATACTTTGTTAGAAGGAAAATAGTGTTCTTGAATTCTGCTTTTAATTTCCTTTAATTTTAATTTTAATTCTAATTTCCTTTAATTTTATTTCACTTTTAATTGTAATGGAGAAGCATTAAGAGAAAGATAACAAACAAACAAACAAATCCCCCACAAAACAGAAGACAAAAACAAAACCAACAAAGCCCAAACCAACCAATTCAGCAATCACAACACTACAGTCCAGAAAACCCCCAAGTTTTGACTGTTAGAAAGCAAACTGTTTTCAATCTTCAGAATTCTAGGATAATCTTCACAAGCCATAAAAGTTACAAAGGAGTTTTCATGGCCTAGTTGATTCATTTATTGGCTTTATGTAACTGTGTGTGTTTCACTTGTGTAAGGAGGGAAATGGCATTAATAAACGAGTTTTTAAAACATTTTTATTTATTTATTAAAATTTATTCACTTTGTATCCCAGTTGTAGCCCCCTCCCTCTTCCCTTCCTAATCTTGCCCTCCCATGCCCCTTCCCCAGTCCACTGATAGGGGAGGACCTCCTCCCCTTCCATCTGACCCTAGCCTATCAGGTCTCATCAGGACTGTCTGCATTGCCTTCCTCTGTGGCCTGGTCAGGCTGCTCCTCTCCCCTCAGGAGGAGGTGATCAAAGCCCAGCCACTAAGTTCATGTCAGAGACAGACGCTGTTCCCCTTACTAGGGAGCCCATTTGGAAACTGAGCTGCCATTGTGCAGGGGTTCTAGGTTAAATAAACAAGTTTTGATGTGTTAAATTTCTTATACTTCATCTTCACAAATATCAGGGGCAAGAGGAAAAGCAACTCAAGTTTGTCTGCCTCACCTGGCAACCTTAACCTTAGTTCAGTTGACATGAAAGAGGGAGCTCAATGTAGCTATGAAGTCATTGGTTAGAAAGTATACAGCAAGGACTTGAGAAAATTGATAGAGGCTGCCTTTAACTGTGGAGGGGTCCCACGCTGCTTGCCATGGCCCTTAGTGTGGAAACAGCAGGGCCAGGCTTCTTCTTTCCCCTACCATCATCTACAATGGCCTCTTCTCCTTTCCTTTCTTCCTTTCCTTTCCTTTCCTTCCTTCCTTCCTTCCTTCCTTCCTTCCTTCCTTCCTTCCTTCCTTCCTTTCGTCTTTCTTCTCTTCTCCACTTTCTTCTGTCTTTCTTTTTACCCTAAAATATTTACGAAATGCCAAAACATGCAAGATATACATTGATTATTTATTGAATATCATTTCAGAAATAAAACATAAATCTTAGAATTACTCATTCATGTTTCAGAGATGGAACTGTTTCTTGCCATAGAGTTTTTTTTTTTTTGTGAAAAGCAATAAGCTTCTATTGTAATAACATTTTTTTGATTATTTTTATTTTTATTAATTCCAGTTTATTCACTTTGTATCCCCCGTGTACATGGTTAAGGGCACCTGCTGCTCTTCCAGAGGACTGTGGTTCAATTCCTGCACCCCAACACACGGCGGAAAAGAAGGCCTTTCCAGGTGAATGTGCCCAAGCTCCTTCCTAAGATTCCCTGAACTCTGGGCCGAAGTTCAAAGTTTGGCCGGAAGTCTCAGCATTTGCTTTGATACCCTGCAGGGTAGAGTCTTTCAGAGGTGGTCATAGAGCTTTTTAACGGACACCTAATTTTTAAATATATCAAACTCTTAGATACTCAGCTCATCACACATATATGTGTGTTTGAATATATGTATTTATTTACATTAGAATTTTCACTGTTAATCCAAACTAAGCCACATTTTTTTTCCCACATAAAAATTTAAGAAGACCTCTCCAAAGGATAGCCTTCTTTTCTCATTTATAGATTGACCATGCTACCAAGACAAATGCCCTAGCTGGGCTATTTAGAAAAGGTAGGTTCCCCCACTTTTTGTTTTCCTGCTTATTTTCTTCGTTTATATTAATCACTCACTGTTCCTTAAATGATGTGTGCTCTAGATAGCAGGTTGTTCTGAGCGGTGTTGTCTTGTTGGGCGCTTTGCCTCTGTGGAAAAAGGGGACTTGCACACATAAAAAATGATGCTTCCCACAGGCCCTGGTTTAGCTGGGTTCTCACCAGCAATAATTATAGTCAATAAATATGGAAAGTAGCCTGATAATGGAAGAAAGAAATATTAAAATTTGTATCTTTGAGGCTACTAATGGTAAATTAAATGTATTTCTTTGACAAAATAATTTAAAAGTCACTTTGTTTCTGCAGGCTACATAGTTTTTGTTATTGTAATAATTCTATGACTTTCAAATGTGTGTGTTGCCCCAACAGCCCTGCGTATTTTCTTGTTTAATGCCTGGAACTAAATTAATTACTTTGTTTAATTTCATGAACATGCCAGGCCACAGTTATGAATAGCTGGTAATTTCAAGTGTTTACATAGAGAGTATGGGATGTTACAATAAATATCTACCCAGTTACCAAACATCCAAGGGCACTGTTCTTTCTAGGTAGGCTGGACACATTATATGTTTGCTATAGTTAAGAGAAAAGGACATAATTGCAAAGTCAGCACTGAAATTTTGTTAAAATATGCTAAATCCCATAATACTAAATTAAACTTCTTTGAGAAACCAACTTGAAGATGCAGTAGTATATAAGACACTTCTTTTTTCTTTTACTTAATGTCAGAGTTTCAGCAACACAGAAACATACCGTCAATATTATTCCTCCCGTGCTTTTGAAGCATTTTGAAAGGAGCAATAGTGAAGCAACGTACTGTGACTATATAAGACAGCCAGAGAAACATAAACCTTACTTTCTGAATACAAAATAACAGTGTAACACATTTCTGTCTCTGTGTTAGCTCTTGCAAGGCACACGCTGTGTGTATTATTAATCCTTAACCCAGGGAGAAAGTGGGCATGATTAACATTTTCTAATATTTTCCCTATTACATAAAGGCGATAGTTACTGCTGTGCTAGGATTAGCACAAGGGTAGGGACAAAGGATAGAATCAGGTCGAGGCCTAGAGTGTACTAACACTGAAAGTAGGGCAGTGGAGACGGCTCGTTTGTCAAGTCCCTATCCCACACAAGTGTGAGTTCGGATACTTGCACTCAAGTAAAAAGCTGAGTGTGGTGGTACACACCTATTACCACAGCAACGGAGGCGGGGGCAGAGACAGGCAATCCCTGATGCTGGGCAGCCGACAAATCTAGTAGAATTGTTGACGTCCAGGTTCAACGAGAGACCCTGCTGCAAGAGAATAAGGAGGAAGGTAGTTGAGCCAGACAAAAGTTATCCACCCCTGTTCTCCGTATGCACACGAGCGTATGTGTGCACACTCAGACCAATAAGCACAAACACCACAGACAACGTGCTGCATGCGCACACCACATCCCGCACACGAGGACAATTTAAAGGTCAAGGGGCGGAAATTGCGTGTTGATCTGCTTCCCCCCTACACTGAGGGACTCGAGCCGGTAATTCGCAGATGCGTATCTGTACTGGATGGGAATGGTGAGGGCAATAGAGGTCTCTCGAGGCTGAAGGTGGGCCTTTCTTTTGGGCAGTGACCTCTAGAGCCTGTATTTCATTCTGAACCACACTGTCTCTTCTTGGGTTCTAGTCCTAATATTTCTCCATGTCAGAGTAGAAAACCCAAGTGAACATTCGTGGGGTGGTTAATGCTTCCTAGCTGGAAAGGCTATCTCCTAACCTCTGTCCCTAACTCCATGGCCTCCTTCAAAAACACAGGACGTCTTCTTGTGCACCCTTTCTTGGTTTCAGTTCTGTTAGGGCCCTCCTTACCTTCTGAAAGCAAACGGCTTTACTAGTTTGCAATCATTTTCCCTTCTCCTTCTACCTTCATTTCTGCTCAGAGACCAAAACGGAATCACCGAAAATGTTGCAGCCCTGTCCACCTTTTTCAGTGCAATCTTGGAATCTCAGTAGGGGCCTTCTGTTCCTGAGACACTGAGACTCTTTCAAGAATTGCCTCTTAATTCTTTTACTATTTTTTTTTCTCTGTTATAGTTTGGTACTATTATTGAGGTTCTTGTTGATTCAATTTTTCATTCATATATTGACTCCAGGATATACAAGTGGTGTTTAGATTGGTTTCCATCTGCTGGACAATGAATTTTTCATTCTACCCCTGCTATTGGAGGATTTTGGCAAACCATTTTTCTTCTTTAAGCTTCTTTCTGCTGCTAATTCCTTTTTCCTATAACTTAACTATTCCTATTCCTTAACTATAATGGATACCTTTGTTGAAGATTGGATAAAAGATCTGTGATCTTATTTCACTCTTAATTTTACTTAAAATAACCTCTAATATTTTTAAATTTTACTTATAGAGATTATTAAAATATAAAATATCTTCTTAAGTAGTAAACATGGAATTTTTATAATATGGGGTAGTTATCACTGAGTGTTGGTCGTTATCACTGAGCCTTCTGGATGCCCAGCTGTCTCTATCTGAGGAAATGGCTGATCCTTTCTGGACTCTGATTGTAAGACCCTCTAAGTGGCATTTTATACTCCTGAGTATTTTCTCTGGCTTCTTTTATGTCTTTCTTAGTTCATTTCATTTTTTTTTGTTGTTGTTGTTTTTGTTATTCTTTCTTAGTCCTTCACTGAAATCTTTCAGTGTAAGCTGGGAATGGTGGCACACACCTGTACTCCCAGTACCCAGACTCAGGGAGGCAGAGGCAGAAGAATCACTGTGAGTTTGAGACCAGGCTGGCCAACAAAACAGTCCAGGACAGCCAAGGCTACACAGAGAAACCCTCTATTGAAAAACAAAGAAACCAAATCTTTTAATGTGTCCTTTAAACATTGTGTTCCTAGACATTAATCGTAAGTCTACTGCATTTCAGTCGAATTGAATTATGGGCTTAATCGTCTATATTACATATAGAAGGAGAAATCAGCGGGTGGGTGGAAAACTACATGCTTTGGTATGGTTATGCTGGATTTGAGATAAATATGAATTTTTAAAAAGAAGACATTGCAAAATGGCTCAGAATGTAAAGTCACTAGTCACACAAGCATGATGATTTAATCCCAGGAACCCATATCAAGATGGAGGAAGAGTATCAGTTCCATAACATTGTCTTCTGATCTGCAACAGTCACTGTGGTACAGAAGTGCCCACACACGTACACACACACACACACACACACACACACACGCATACACACACATCACTGAGGAATACTAAATAAAATAATTGTAAATAGAGGTGTTGTTGGTGTTTTGATAACTTAGTCAGGATTAAACAAAATCATGTATATTAAAAATTTAAGTATAGAAATATCCTATCCAAGTAAGAGTAAATATATTTATTCTACATGTTTAATCGTTGCAGCTTTGTGACAGTTCCAGAGAAGAAAATATTAATATGTCTTAATATGTGCCTAATGACACTAATCATACTTCCATCTTCCCACTACATTCTTTTACACGTAGCCATCCTTCCTTTAGTAGATAATAACACTCTCTCATATGACCTGAGCCTTTGACTTAAACATCCTGTGAGTTACTCTATGTGTTCGCCTCTTCCTCATGATCTGTATTGGTCATTGATCGAGGACTATAGATCACATACGTTGAGCAGTATCATATTCAAATCCATCTACTCTGCTTTGGTTATTCTACTTTTGCCTGCAAATGACAGCAACCCTGACAAAAAGTTGGTGAGAACATTGGTCACTCCCCTTGATGACAGTCCTGGAGTCAGGAATTTAGCAGGTCAGAGGTCAGAATGACATTCTCCACACACCCCTACACCCCTGGTTTTCAATCATGTACCACAAGGCTAGGGATTTTTGTTCCCTAATCTTTTGGTCAGGGTGGGGGACCCTCCACTCCTTCTCCACGGTTGCTAGCAGCTTTCCCACAGCTCCCTTGGAAAATATTAAGTCACACGGTGAGTCAGGCAGGTTTTTTCTTCTCTGGCTGTTTTGGATTCTACAGTGGGAGAAGAGATAGATTTTTCTTTTTTCAGGAGGAAAATAGCATAGCAAGAAAATGGCTGGTAATATATGTCATCCTCTCTATGGCCCCTGCTTCTGGGTTTCTCTGTTTTTACTGGAATTCATATGTTTATGCCCTGTCTGGACGGTTTTAATAGATTCTTGTGTTAGCTCTTTGTTGCGTCTACACTAACACAGAGTCTACAGTAAAAGCTGTTCAAAGTGCAGCAAAGATAAGGAAATCAATGCTACTTCTTTTGATGTCTTATCCCAACAATTTCCATTAAGAAAAGAAAAGTTTAAATAATATTTAGTCATTAGAAAGAGAGGGCCAGGGGCTGAAGAGATGGCTCAGTGGTTAAGAGCACTGGCTTCTTTTTCAGAGGACTGGGGTTCAATTCCCAGCGCCCACATGGCAGTTCACAATTGTCTGTAACTCCAGTCCTAGGGGATCCAACAGCCTCACACCAATGCACATAAAATAAAATAAAAAGAGAGAACTAAAGGTGTTATTTAATAATTATGAGTGAGGAGCAACAGTATTTGAGAATCTGAATATGATGTGGTAAGTTGTGTCAGCAGTGAAAGCACAGGTTAGCTGTTCAGTCCTGGTCCATAGAAGGAGTGACCTCCTCCTAGATTGTTGGGCAGTAATCTAGTCACTAGATTTTATAGGCAAGTAAGGTAGATACCTAATATGTTTTCATGTTGGGTACATCCGGTGGGATGAAACATTTTTAATGAATCATAAAACTGAAAAGGAATTTGTGCTTTTAAGGAATGTGGCTTTCTTTTTTTTTTATGAAAAAGAATAATCTTGTTCAGTGCAACATGCCTAGATTTAAGAAAAATTGCTCTCTGAAATCAAGAAACATCTGGATTACATATGCTCGATATAAGCTCAATAAAATATAGAAATCTTAACAGTGAGCCTTTATGCTAACGAAGAAGCTTGCAAAACGGCATGGACAATTTGGTCAAGGAGTGTCTCGGAAAGTCATGACAGCCCTGCACCCGCCCTTTGAAGACACAAAGGTGCCATTTCAGTAACACACAGTTGCTTTAGAAGATTTAAAATGGGCTACTGAACACTTTATTTGCAGAAAATAAAAATGATGCTAATGACACAGATACAATCTGTGTAACTGAATAGTGACATGGTGGCGCACGTGACCACGCACACACATAGACAGCATTAGCAGAGATTTTGACCTGAGATGGGGAGGGGGTCATGATGTTTATATGCTTTACCAACCACAATTTTCACTTCTATAGATATTAGATTGCACTCTATCATAGAAAACGTTAGATATTTGCAATTTTTTTTTAAAAAAAACTTTAAGGTTAACATTTCTCCATAAATCACCCACACTAAAAATATGCGTAAACTAATAGAAGGCGACTCTTTTTGGTATGTAAATCTCATCTATAGAACTAAAGCCTACAATTTATGCTTTCTGTTTATCCAGGATAGCAAAGAAGCAAACATGACCAGTTTGAGGGGGGAAAAAATCCAGGCAGAAGCTGCCTCCTTCCTTTTGAGAATAGTCTATTCTCTTTTTCCAAGCAACTAACTTATGTTTTCCAGCCTGGTGTTGGTAAGTGGGAAAACTACACAAGAGGCCACTGTACCTTCTTATCCAATCCACATGCCAAATGCTGTTTCTGTGTATTCGTTTCTCCTGTAGAACTTGTCTCAAAAGAGAAAGTGTCAGTAAAGTTATTAGGGATACAGACCAGACCATGAAGCACTCAAGAGATAACTTAGTGTTTACAATCCCCCCCTTCCCTGATAAGGTTTCTTTGTATAGCCCTGTCGATCCTGGGACTGTAGACCAGGCTGGCCTTGAACTCACAAAGATCCCCCTGCTTCTTCCTCTTGAGTGCTGGGATTAAAGGCATGGGCCACTATTACTTGGCACAGTATTTTGATTTTTATTGTTTCTTTTCTTTAGACACTGTTTCAAGTAGCCTGGATCTGATCTCCAATTCATGACCATTTTGTCTCCATCTTCCAAGTTCTGGGATTTATTCTGATCATGTTAGATGGTTTTGCCCTTAGAATCCTACCAATTGTCTAACTTCACTCCCAAATATTTTGACTAAATTGTTCTAATTTCATGAGGTTCAGATATCAACGTTTAAAAACACATTTTGTGGGGGAGGGTGAGGAGAGATGGCTTAGTGGTTAAGAGCACTGGCTGCTCTTCCAGAGGACCCGGGTTCTAGTCCCAGCACCCATGGCAGATCACAACTGTCTGTAACTCCAGTTCCAGGGGTTCTGACACTCTTACACAGACGTACATGCAGGCAAAATGCCAATGTGCATAAAATAAAAATCAATAGATTCTTTTTCAAACATTACATTTCTGTGGGCTTCTGTTGTGAACTGAGTACTAACAAGCAATGATCTCTACCTCAGGGCTTTGTATGGGCTCTGGCGAGGTGTATGAACATTCTTCCCACCAGACCATGCTGCAGAGACTACTCGCTCCCACGTGTCTCTCAGAGCAGTTTGTGGCAAGAATTTCATCTCCGCTCTGGTACTGAGCAAGCTAAAGTGCATAAGTATTAACTAGCCTGCTCAGTAAACTCTGCTGGCAAATTGCTGAGTGAGGATTAGCATCCAGAATGGGAGCACACAAAGAAGGCAGAGCATCCGTTGATGAGGAAAGAGGCAGACAGCTTCCTCACATTTTCAACTATTGATAGGCGTAGCAGAGGAATATCAGAGCTTGGATACATCTTATTTTGTTTTATTTTACTTTCATCAATTTTTTTTATTAATTTTTCTCATCTATTTATTTATTTATTTATTTATTTATTTATTTATTTATTTATTTATTTATACATTCACTTTACATCCTGATCGTATACCTTCCCACCCTTTTTTATTTTTTAAAGCTTGGATCTTAAATGTCAAACACCCATGTGCTAAAATCATAATCATTAGGCTATGTTGCTCGTAGGAAAGGTTTGAATCTTTAAATGGCGGGTCCTATAGGAAGAAAGTAAGGTTCCTGGAGTAGTGAGAGCTTGGTTAGTGAGCCTTGTGTCTTCTTTCTCTCTCTTTCTTTGCTTTTCAGCTAGCATACACTTTGCTCATCCATACGCTTTCCACCATAGGGTGCTGCATGGACTGATCTCTTTGAGACTGTGAGCCAAACTAAATGTCTCTTCTTTATAAATTGTTTCTTTAGGGTATTTCATCACAGTAATGGAGAGTTGACTGTGATAATATTGTCACTCAGCATAGAGAGAAACAGGTACAACTGAACGTCAAGAAATTGCTACTGTAAGAGGGAAAGTATTTGTCTTTGCTCTATCCCTGGGTCAAAGAAAGTCCTTGAAAGCTTTTGGAGCAGCTGCAGTTTACTATCCGAATGCAAAATTAAGTGTTTGCCAGAACGCACAGAAGTGACAGTTTGTCCAATTCATGATTTGTAAATACTTCCAAGTGCATCTATGAAAACAACTGGACATAGATTTCATTAACCAGTTTCAGAAATGTGAAATGCTTTTGCAAAGCACACAAGTAGAAGGTGGATAGACTCAACATTTTAAGTAATTTTTTTAATCATTTCACATGTGTTTGAATAGTGAAACAATTTTCTTCACATTATCATTTAATTAGAAATATTTTTGAAAGCAGAATTTCCCAGTTTACACTACTTTTCTAGTGTATTCTTGTTTTTGAAAGTGAAGTGTCAATTTGAGAAATGAAAAACTGTGAATGGGTTCCAGAAAAACGTTATGCAAGCTGCTAAGGGATGGAAGCAATTAAACAGTTCTACCCAGTTGCAACACCTTGAACCACAACAATTACCAACACGGCAAGATATGCACAAAGGTGCAATAAGAGGCACTCACATGCCAGTGGGAACAAACAGCTGTCTAATTGGCTTTAAGGCCCACTCAGTGGTAGGGAAGCTATGCCTGGTACTGGAAACTTAGCCAATGTCTCTGGGCTAATAAGGTGTTCAGCCACAGAAAGGAATCTTCTACCACCACTCTGCCAGGCCAGCAGAATTGTTTTCTATGTTCTGAATCTTATCATCATACTCACAGATAAATGAAGCAACCACCCCTCATCAAAGAAGTCTTTCTATAGCAAATGGAGACCATCACAGGAAACCACACATAGACACAGTGCAGAGATGAACAGATTATGGCTAGCCCAGCCTCAGAAGATACAAGTTTATAGCCGTTCTTGCATCTATGGCTCAGGGAACATCACAGAAAGATTGTAAGAGAGAACGCCAGGGGGTCTGCTGTGGGGATGTCTTTCCTAGAAATGGCTGCATAAACACTAGCAGAACAATGGTGATATCAATGGGCATTTTAACATGGAACAAAAAAAATATCATAGGCTCCCACCCCTAGAAAGAGACTGTAGGCTGGGAGAAGGAAAATTGTCCTCTCCTAGGGATGAGTACCAACAGATTGTCTAATGTAAAGTGGCAAGCCTTGAAACCATATAAAAACAAGCAACAAATTGGTACAGCAGGTTGTATTTATATATGTACACACACACACACACACACACACACACACACACACACACACACACACACTTATTTAACAGTAATAATGAAAGAAAAAGAGGAGGTTATCAACTAACCAGGGCCAAGAGGGACTTGCTGAGACTGAAGCAACAACCAAGGACTATGCATGAACTGGGCATAGGCATCCTACAAAGATATAGCGGATGGGCAGCTTGGGCCTCATGTGGGTCCTCCAGTAAGGGATGTGGGGACTGCATTGGACACAGATTCACTTGCCAACTTCTTGATCACTTTCTCCTGGCGAGACTGCCTTGTACTGACGTGGACATGCTCAGTACTAATGCAACTTGATGAACTGGGCTGGATGGGAAAGAGGTCTGTCTCCCTTTCTGAGGAAAAGGGGAGCAGGAGGAGGAAGGTTGGAACTGGGAAGGGAAGTGGCATGGGGCTATAAAAAGGATGTAAGGTGAATAAAAAATTAGTAAAAAAAGATGGTGCTATCAACTTGAGAATGAGTGGCTGTGGAAGGTTCAGTGGAGGGTAGCTGGGAGGGGCTGGAAGGAAGAGAGGAATGGGGAAAATGATACATGATTTGGTTCTATTTCAATTAAAAACATTATAAACAAATCTTTTTTTCTTTTCTTTCCTTTTTTAATTTAAAATTTAATTTTTTAAAATTTATTACAATGTATTCACTTTGTATCCCAGCTGTAGCTCTCTTCTTCATACATTCCCTCCCTCCCTCATCTCTTTCCATGCCCCTCTCCAAGCTCACTGATAGGTGAGGACCTCCTCCCCTTCCATCTGACCCTAGGCTATCAGGTCTCATCAGGACTGTCTTCCATAGTCTTCCTCTGAGGCCTGGTAATCCCCCCCCCCCCAGGGGGAGGTGATCAAAAAGCCAGCCACTGAGTTTAAAGAAAAAAACCACATAAATCTTAAAAATAAAACAAAACTCATGGACAAAGCTGAAACTCATTCTCATTTTTAAGATAAGGTTATTTAGAGGATAAGTATGTTTTCCCACTCTTTCCTTCTTCCTTTCTAGTCATATAACATTAAGATAATCTAAACACTCCTAGAATTCTCAGGATAGAGCTCAGGAGAGGCTGCGTAGGCAAGTATCTTTATCTCCAGGACCATGATGTCAGTGGAAAAATAATGTGAAACATACTGAGGTCATATGCAAAAGACAGAGTGCAAGAAGGGAAAGTAATTCTAATAATTTGCTCACATGTCAAAAGCAATATTGTGTCAGCATGTAATCTTTGAAAAATAAGGATATAACCTTATGCTTTTTTAGATTGTTCCTTGTATTTTGGTATTCATATTATTTTATAATATTTCAATTCAGTCTAGCTGTATACCAATTTCGTGGTGTTCATATAGTAAGTCACTATCATGTTGGTTAGTGAGAATTTGTAGCACTCTTGATAAATAAAAACCTCAGATACCAGTGGAGAAGAAATTTAAGCTGGCCTTTTGTTCAAGGACTACTGTCAAGGCCTGCTTGCTGGCTTGCTGTGTGTGGCTTGGACAGGCTGCTAGACTTACTGATGTGGGATCCACAGTACGTGATACCTCGTTCACGGATGTAGTGACAGCTAAGAGGTCCTGGTGAAGGATCTTTTTCATGCAGCAGTAGAAAAATGATGTGTGACTTTCCAACCTGAGCAAAAGCCTCTATACTTTCTACCACCACCTAAGGACAGAGAGCCTTGTCTATACAATGAAAGAAAACACAATCCTTTGCAGTTATGGACAGTGCTACTAGATATGTGGAGACTGTTATTGGAGGGGAGAAAACCATGTTAAACAATTAGGATAGGGAAAGGTACTCCAAAATTAGAGCTAGTGACAGCCACGGAAGAGAAATGAAAGACAAAAGATAGCAGGGGGCTGTAATCAGGAAGTGAAGTGAATAAATAAATCAATTAAGAAAAAGAACTAAGGGATGAACCAAAAGGGAAATAAATTCCGCTTTTGTTTTATTTTTAATAAACCATCTGTGAAGAAATATTCTCAAATTCTTTTATCACATAAATAAAAAAAAAAAGGAAGACAAAAGATAATGATGTACTTGTAAGATTTACTGAGCTTCTGAAAAGAGCCTTTCAAGATGGTTATTGTGGGCTACTATAGCCAAGTACTATAGCTTATATATCCTGAACAGAAGACTTTCACTGCTTATACAGTGGAGGCTGGGAAGTCCACGATGAAGGTGGTGAAAGACTTGGCTCTTGGTGCGTCTACCTTCCAGGTGTGAAGACGGGTGCTATATTTCCAAAGACGGGGGATGGGAAGCTTTGGTGTCTTTTTTTCTTATAAACACATGAATCCCATCATGGAAACACTGTCCTCAGGACCTCATCTAAGCTCAGTTGCCTCTGATAGGCCAAGATATCTGCAGATGACCTGTAGCTAACCTAACAATGCCAGGAGGCTTGGCAGTGAATCAGCAAGATTTGGGGTCATTATTTAGGGAGCATCTCCAAAGCAAGAATATGGTGGACACAAATTATTCAACAAATAACTGAGGAGACACTCTTTTGGGTTGAAGAAAAGTTTGATACTTTTTTTTTTACACCAAAACTGTTCATTCATTTGTAAAGAGTATTAATAAAATCAAACAAATGAA
This sequence comes from Psammomys obesus, assembly GCF_907164565.1. Taxonomy (NCBI): domain Eukaryota; kingdom Metazoa; phylum Chordata; class Mammalia; order Rodentia; family Muridae; genus Psammomys; species Psammomys obesus. The sequence goes on from NW_026585504.1 coordinate 19,959,934, forward strand.
CTTACAGCTAAGTATATCCTGGTGATATAGAGAAGAGCATCAGTATAGTACAAAACATTTATCAAATCATATACAGGAGAAAGAATGGTTTTCGAAGATAAAGAAAGCTGAGAAACAGACTGCTAATCAGGTATTCTTTGCTTATCCAGAATCTTATTTATCTGTAGAGTAGGAGATTGTCTGCTTTGGGGGACTAGATCACTCAATCCCCTATCTAGAGAGACTGAGGAAAGCTTTTAGCTTTTTTTTTTTTTGGACAATGGTATCAGATCACCTACCTTAAGAGATAGAAGACAGAGAAGAAAGAGAAGACAGAGAAGAAAGAGAATTAATCCTTAGTAGGTGGTTAAAATAAAATGGGAATTTACTATGTAAAAAATCAGGCAACTAACCTAATGTTAAAAATGGAAGATGACTTATGGAAATTCTATGGCTCCATCTCAGTGAAAAAAAAAAATGAGGGGCATTGGACAACAGAAAAATTTTAAGTTCTTTCAATGGCAGACAAAAGGAAACAGTGACCAGGGAAGAGCATTGGAGGGAGGCACATTAAGCTATTACTTAATGTGGATATGTCAACAGAATACAGAGTTACTTATTATTCTTATTTATACATATGTTTGTGCCTCTCTCTCTCTCTCTCTCTCTCTCTGTGTGTGTGTGTTTGCCACATGCGTATGGGTACCTGTTGAGGTCAGAAGAGAGTGTTGGATCCCTTTCATATGGAGTTACATAGTTGTGAGTAGATCAATGTGGGCGCTAGGAACCAAACTCAGGTCCTCTACAAGAGCTGAGCCATCTCTCTAGACCTTAGACGATACATTGTAAATGATCATTATCGGAGCTGAGACTATCATCAGTAGTGACATCCATGAAGACAACTGTATTCCCAAATGACCGTGGGAGGAAGGAAAAGGGGAACTTGAAGAGAAACAAATATAAGTCATATAAATTTAAGGAGATAGAAAAGAAACTGATGAATTATAATAAATAGTAACAATGAGGTAAAATTAAATAATTAATTCAGGAAATAATAAATCACATGGGCAAATGCCTGGCCATATGCCAAATACTGGTTAAAAACAAACAAAACTGGAAACCTTTCTTGCTCAGTACTTTTAATTGTCTGGCACAGGACACAACTTAAAACTTTAAAGTTAGAAGTGATAAAAATTAGAGGTTGTTTTTTTTTCTTTCAACTATGCAAAATAACATTTATATTCTTTCTAAGGAAATGATGTAATGATTTATTTTCTGTATGTTTAGCTATTAAATCAGATTTTAAGATATTAATAAAAATATTGCTTAAAATTTGTGTTGCACAGATACAACATATAGTTTCCTTAAAGAAAATATATAGTTTCCTTAAGTCTTACAAAAAATATTTGCAATATTCAATTCATATAGGGAATTGATTTCCTAGCTTCTTTCTTCATCATCTTGGCAGAGTTCTTTTTAGCTAAAGAGTTTAAAATTATCATGCAGAATTATCACTTTTATCATGGCATGGCATTTTGAAGGTTTGTTTTTGTTGATTCTCCTTCCTGTGTCTTCTTCACTGTGCCCCTGGCTCCACTCATGCTGGACTCCTGTCTCTGTGTCACAGGATCCTATTGACACTCCTCTTTCTCAATGCCACTTTCCTCTTTTCTTGGTCTCCTTTCTAGCTTTATAGCCTATATTCATCTATGTCCATGTCATTCATATGCATTATTTTATTTTTCCTTGCATATTTATTTATTTGTTTAGTATTTTTGCAGCCTGGTCCTAGCCCCCTTCCTTCTCTCATCCAAGTCTGGCCTTCACCCCCCTCCCTTCAGTGTCTTCTCTCTTTTTTTTTTCAGAGAAGGAAAGGTTCCAAAAGGTACCACCCCAACCTGGCACCTCAAGACACAGCAGCGCTAAGCTAAGCATGTCCTCTCCCACTGAGGCCTGACTAGGCAGCCCAGCTAAGGAAAGGAACCCAGTGTCAGGAAACAGAGTCAGAGACATCCCCTACACACATTGCTAGGAGACCCACATATTGACTAGGCTGCCCATGTGTGTAGGGGTCTAGGCCAGTCGACGTATACTCTTTGGTTGGTGGTTCAGTTTCTGTGAGCTCACGATGCACATATCTGTAAACATGATAAGTGAAGCGTTACCTAGGAGAAAGAATGAAGGCTATCTATCTTTCTGAGTATTGGTTACCTTCCTTAATATAATATTTTTCAGATTCATTCACATTTTTTTTCTAATAATTTCATCTTTTCATTTTCTTTACAGTTGAATAAAATTCCATTGTGTATATTCATTTTCCATCTACCTGTTTATGGCCTTCTAGACTGATTCCATTTCCTTGCTTTTATGAATGAGCTAGTAGAAAACATGCATGTGCAAATCTCTCCATGGTAGGATACAGAGTCCTTTGGGTATATGTCCGGGAACTGTATATATGGGTCACAGAGTAGTTGTATTTTAACTGAGAAGCCTCCATCTGATTTCCGTAATCGCCTTACTAGTTCATAGGCTCACCAACAATGAGCAAGGTTCCTCTTTCCTCACTTCCTTGACATTTGTTGCTGCTTATTTTATTTTTTTTAATTTTCTTTTTTGTATTAATTACAGTTTATTCACTTTGTATCCCAGCTGAAGCCTCCTCCTTCATTCTCTCCCAATCCCACCCTCCCTCCATCATTTCCTCCCATGCCCCTCTCCAAGTCCACTGATAGGGGAGGTCCTCCTCTCCTTCCATCTGATCCTAACCTATCAAGTTTCTTCAGGACTGGCTGCATTGTCTTCCTCTGTGGACTGGCAAGGCTGCTCGCCTGTCAGGGGGAGATGGTCAAAGAGCCAGCCACTGAGTTCATGTCAGAGACAGTCCCTGTTCCCATTACTAGGGAACTCACTTGGATATTGAGCTGCCATGGGCTACATCTGAGCAGGGGTTCTAGGATCCACGAATGGTGCTTGGTTGGAATATCAGTCTCAGGAAAGACCCCTGTGCCCAGATATTTTGGTTCTGTTGCTCTCCTTGTAGAGTTTAACGACAGTCATTCTGACAGGAGTGAGATGGAGTCTTGGTGTAGTTTTAATTTGCACTTCACTGATGGCTAAGAATATTGAACACTCTAAAATGTCCTCATTGGCCATTGGTGTTTCTTCTTTCGAAGTGCTGCCCTTGTTTATATTTTTAACACGTTCAATGGCTCATTAGATACTCTATTAGAAAATTATTTACTTTTTTCTTCTACTAAATGAAGTGGGAAACAGGAAGGAGGAGGAAATTTATTTTTCTTTAAAAATGCAGCCATTGAATACATTATATTTAGGATTTTACTTAAATTAGTGGGAGTAGTGGTGCATGCCCATAATCTTAGCACTCAGGAGGCCCAGGCAGATAGATCTCTGTAAGTTCAAGTTCAGCCTGGTCTACAAAGTGAGTTCAAAGACAACCAGGGCTATGTAGAGAGACCTTGTCTAAAAAAACACCAACCAAAACAAACAAATAAATAAAATAAAGTTTAAAATTCAGTTTTCATTTCAGAATTGTATCTCTTCCTATACAGTCATGTATTTTAATACGTATGTATGCAGGTATGTATGTATTTTTGCATGTGAGTGCGTTTATAGAGGTAAGAGGACAACATGTAAGAGGTATCTCTTTCCTTTGACCCTGAGTCAAGGATCAATCAATCTCAGGGCATTAGTCTTGATAGCAAGTACTTTTCGCTGGCTTTAGCTACTTTTCCAAAATTTACAAAGAGTTTATTGTAAAAGAAGAAATGACCACTGACCGCTGGTAAATTTCAAGCAAATTCATTTAAGTATTTGGGTTAGAGCTCACATTTTTACAAGTCTAAATTGGATTTATTTCTTTAGTGCATTTTTGTCACTATCTTCAGATCAACCTTTTTTGCTTCGTCTCCTCCCATTTTTTTTCTCAAATCTTAAAGAAAAGTTCCTGACAACTGATGCTGGGGTTTATAAATTGCTCATGAGGAAGCAACCTCAACTACAAGTGAAGCAAACCTACCTTCTTTCCAGTAGCTCAAAAACCATTGTTTCTGGGGTTTCCAAAATTCTTTTTTTTTTCTATAATAATAAAGGCCCAAATCATTTCTTGTATTCCCACATCTTTCTGATTTCCAGAAACACAACACCTGAGTCTTTGATTTTTCTTCCCTTGCTGGTTGCCATAGAAAGACTTACACAGCTCAATAACATAAAAGGCTCAGCGCTGTGTATCTCACACTACTGGCTGAAGGGATTTTGAGATGGGCTAATGGTTATGATTGTTTTCTCATATTGATTTTTTAGATGATTATATTTTATTTATAGGGGAGGGCACTTGCCCTTGCATCTGAACTGTCTTGAAAAGTGAACTAGGAAGGCTTCTTTCTTACAGATGGGAAATTTTTGTGTGAATTTGTAATGCTTTGCAGGCAATAAAAGTCAGGGCTGATGCTGTTGATGCTGCTAAGTACCATTTTTGCTCTAAGACAAAGTTTTGTTTTAGAGAGCATCATCCAGACTCTGTGGTTTGATTAGTTCAAATAATTTGTTTTTCATTTTTTATATTTTTTCATAGCTGTCTTGGACTGTTTTCTCTTGCTGCCATGGTGCCACAGACTACATAAGTGACAAAGCAGAGAAGCCTGTTTTCGTTTGTGCTTGAGATATTAGGTCCAGGGCCTGAATGTATGGATGCCACAGTGTCCATAGTGAAGGGCATCTTGTACAGAGACAAGACGCATCTTCAGGTCTCCTCCCTTCTCACACATACTTGTAAAGGTACCTCCTGATCAATGGTCTTGGAGGCTTCACCTTGCTGACCCTATCTTATCTCAGTCACCTCTGAAGTCCCCGCCTCCAATTCCCCTCATAGTGGGGTTCAACTTGAATGTGAGTTTTCGCAGGAACAAAACAAATTCCAACCATAGAAGTGGTTAGTAAAGGAAGAAAAGGAGAGGATCCTCTTTAGCTTCAGTGCAAGGAAGATGGGAGGAGCTGCTCATTTAAGTTAGAGTGGTGGTGAGCTTGGAAAAGTACTGAATTTGGGCGAGTAGGAGAGCTATTCGCTCCTTGTGGCTTCTATTCTGAGATCACTCCCAGCCTTCCCAAGGTTGCAGCTGAGGCCCCTCCCACTGAAACAGGGTGGCTGGAGTTTTGGAATCCTGAGAAGAATGCATTTCTCTCTTTGCAAGGCTGGCTTGAATTCTTTGGATCTATTTCAAGTAGAGCAGATGACTAATCACCCCCTTCTGCTAGCTGATAATGGGTTGTCTATAAAACCTTGTTTTTGTATGGTTACCTTATTGTGAAGTTCACGTCTTTTGAGGAACATTCACATCTGAAAGGCAAGGAAAATGTCCACTCCAGGGTGCAGTAAAGCTGACAGGGAGAAAAAAAAACCCACACTAAATAATTTGGCTCTGTTGTGTTTTAGTTTCCTGAGAGAAAGTGGCCTTGACCCCCATGCATTACTGCTTTTGAGATTGCAGCAGCAGATGGTTGAAATGACAGTTGGCGGAGACAACTGAAGGTGTTTAGAACATTGAGAGGCTGTTCAGGTGACCTTAAAAACAAAGGATTTAGAAGTGATAAAAAGTGCAGACTGGTGGTAGAGATGGTAACAAAGCCACCAGCTACTGGAGACAACCCGCCTCTCCCCCACCTCACCAATTTTATTGCATCTGATTGCAAATTAAAATGGGAAAAAATTAACCCCAGGCAGAAAAGAATATTCAGTCTCTGCTTCAGTAGCTTTCAAAAAGGAAAAAAAAAAGTCTGATTTTTAGATTTGATTTTTTTTTTCTATTGCCTGCTGGTTGCTATACAAAGAGATATAGCTCAATAAAATGAAAGATCCACAGTTCTGTGTTTCATAGCCAGGGCCTGGAGGGATTCCGAGCAGGTTAATGGATATGATGGTTTTCCCTTCATTGATTTTTAAGATGATTATATTTTATTTATAGGCAAGAAAATAATAGTTAATCTTAGATTTATTGAAAACTTATTGCAAGGCTGCACGAATTGATAACAATAACAGTACATTTAGGGGCAACAAAACCAGACTTGTCTTTAATCCCTTAAGTGCTGATGTGCTGGGAACCTATTGACTTGAAATTAAATGTGTTCTAACCCACGCCTGAATCCAGGTGGAGAAGAGTTATATTCTTCTGACTGCTTTGAAAAATTTCATTACCCACAAATCTCTGATATACCCGAGGTGTTCCTTTTGTAAAAAGTAGGTGGAAAAAAAAAAAAAAAGCTAAGAGCTGAGAGTGCAGGGTATCAGCATGCTGTTCTCCTGAGGCCTGAGAACTGATTTCCAAGTCATCTGTCGGCTAATAAGCCAACTGGTCAACCATAATTGTATCTAGAGGTTTGAATCTAAAACCAGAATATCTGAGTTCCAAAATGTAGGAAAAAAAAAAAAGTGCACATACTAACGCAGCAATCCATTGCCTTAAAACAATTGTAACTCACTCTGTGCTCTAAATGAGTTGAGAGAGCTTTTGTGTTTGAACCAAATTGATTCTCATCAGCTAAGCACGGGCAGTGGGTTTACACAAAGAACTGGAATGGTGGTCTTTGTCTTTTGAAAGATGGAAGAATTGTCAATAAAGTTATTCCTCATCTGTGACTTAGAGAGGTCAGCTAGAGGCCCAAGCCATATAATGCTGACGTTGGTGACAAAAACACAGTCCTCAACAATTAAAGAAGTTTTCCAGATGTTTAAATATCCGAAAGAGGAATATTTCTGTACTAAAAATATCATTTAGAACTAGGCAACTTTGATAATAGTAGCCACCAACTCTTTAAAGTGTTTTAATTTTTAATTTCATTAAAGGTGTTCCATTTACTTATGTTGTAGACAATAGAGAGAATTTTCACTGACTTTTACCTGTAAGGCAAAGGTTCATTTTCAAATTATAATGACCTGAATAGGCAGTTGCTTTTTGAGTAAGTGAAGCAACAGTATATAAAAATAACTTCTGGTCACAAGAGTATATTCAAATAATGAGCAGGGACAAAACAATATTCTGAAGTTGATGCCAAAGGTCATTCAGTTTCTGTCTTTGCAACTTAGGGTATATCCAAAGGAGAGGGCAGAGAACAAAAGAGTGATGTGATGAGTGAGATTTCCCCTCTTGCTTATCAATTCTACATTTATTTCATTCATCTGTATTACTTAAAGTGCCATACTGAAGAACAGGAGAGTTTAAAATAAGGACATTGCTGCCATTTGAGTCATAAGTTAATGAAATTTTGAAAAACTTAAAATTTTTTAAGCACTTATTTATTTCACATACATTTGTGTGGATGTGGTAGGCTTCCATGTTGGCATGGCTCATGGAGCTCAGAGGACCATGTGCCCATCCAATTTTTCTCTGTACGCTATGGGATTATAGGGAAGAAATTCAGGTATTTAGACTTGAGGGTGAGCACCCTTATTTGCTGAGCCTCTTCACCAGGCTCTGGTTTATTTTTGTTTTTCTAAATTAGCTTTTAAAAAACATGTATTTGAGGGTTGAGCTGGTTGATTTTGTTAACTTGACACGAAGAGGAAATCTCAACTGAAAAATGCCTCCTTAAGACTGGTCTGTGGGCAGATCTGTGGGCATTTTCTTGATTAATGATTGATATAAAGGTGCTCCACTCACTGTGGAGGAGCCATTCTTGGGCAGGCTGTCCTGGGTTATATAAAAAGCAGCTTGAGCAGGCCAGGAGGAGCAAGCCAGTAAGCAACCCTCCTCCATGGTCTCTGCTTCATTTAGTCCTTGCTTCCAGGTTCCTGCCCCATTTCCCTTCAGGACGAACTACGGTAGGAACATACAACTTGAAATAAAATCTCTCTATCCCAAGTTGCTTTTGGTTGTGATGTTTTACCACAACAATAGAAACCCTAACTGAGGCAGATGTTTTATCTGCCTGTGTGAGTATGCACACACGGTGAGGCAAAATGCAACATTAGGAGAATTTTGCATTGACCCAGAATAACAGGTTCTTGACGTGTGTGCATGAAGATAAGGACTGCTGGAAAGATTGCCTTACAGCCTGCTCTAATAGGACTTGTTTGGGGTTTGGAAATGTTTATTCTTGCCTTCAAATATATACTGCTTCTAGGGAAGAACTGGACTTGATAATCTGTGTAGCGCCGAATAGAACTCTTTACTTTTAGAGCCTTTAGTTAATATTTAGCCGATGGTGGCAAATTGTTTCCTTTGTTTTGCTGTTTACAGAACTCAAGAAGAAAACACGAGGTTATTTACTGCCTATGTCAAATGTATGAATAACCTATTTGGAAGGCAATAAGAGATTACGCAAATAAAATAAGAATGCTATTTTAAAATGTAATATTCTGAAACATACCTGATTACATACTTATGATCTTGGATAGATTGAACCAATAAAATTCAAGAAGCATTTTATTTGTGCCGTGTATGTGTGCAGCAAACCCTAAGCGATCATTTTAAGAGGCATGTGGTGTACAGCCAGTTCCACTGTTATCTGTGGGTTTCTTCCACAGAGATATAGCAATAAAAATAGACACTCCTACTCAGATTTGTATTCATAATTCCACGATGTTTGTGCATTTGAGGGAATTTATTGCTTGCCTCAGAAAACCCATCTGATTTCTCTGGCCCCTCTCCTTTGCAACAAAGTCTTACTGGATAGCCTTGTTTGGGGTGGAATTTTCTAGGTAGACCTAGAAAATAGAGGTCCACCTGCTTCTGCCTCCTGAGTGCTGGAATTAAAGGTGTGTGTCACCATACCTGGCAGATCTGTCTTTTTAATTAAAAATATTACAGAGATAGTTTTTTTTGTGGTGTCTGTTAACATCTTCTGTGGAAACTTGTATTTTTTCCCCTTTTTTCCTAGCTTCCCTCCTTCTTTAGCAGGTCTGGCAGGGAACTTCAGTGATAGATAATCCTTCCCATTTTATTTTCCCTCTACTCTCTATCCTTGTAAGAAATATGAAGGAAGCTTTAAGCCAGCAGCTTAATTATTTCTCCATTTCTTTCCTCTTTGACGTCTCCTGTACTTTACCCTTCAAAGTCATCATTGAGTGTACCCACACTTGGAGGTATAAGAAAATCTAAGAAGTGGGTCCTCTAATATCACCTTCCTTGAGACAAAATCTTGTGTGCTTCATGTACCAGGTTAAGTGGCCCTGGGCTTAGGCTGGTCCTGTATCTACCTCTGTCTTCCCATTGAAGTTGCTAGGATTACAGACACATTCCCTGCATCTAGACTTCAGTGTGGGTTCTGAGCACTTGAACTCAGCTCATCAGGTTTATAAGGCAAGCATTTACCCACTGAGACATCTAGGCAACCCTAAAGATGTCCTTTTTTTGAGCTATTTATCTTGTTATTTGTGAGCTGTGGCTAGGGCATAATCTAAGCTTCTTTTTAAATTTTTTTATTTTTGTTTTGTGTTTGTTTGTTTTCTAGACAGTATTTCTCTGTAGCCTGGACTCACTTTGTAGAGCAGGCTGACCTCAAACTTACAGAGATCTGCCTGCCTCTGTCTCCCTGTGTGCTGGGATTACAAGCCTGAGTCCCAAGTTCCTAGCTGATGAACTCTGGGGCCAGTTTTACTCTGCATGAGCTAGAGATCTATCTCTTTCTCTGTTCAATGGTAAAATGAATTTTACCCTATTTATGTTAATTCTCTGGATTCAGTATTCAATATTCTCTGGCTTTGTGGAGGTAAAAATATGTGGCTCTGTTAAGAGAGCAGTGTCTTGTGGTCTTTCCCTCCCAGCACTATGTTCACCCTTTGTCAGTCTTGTTCTTTGGCCCTGTGATTCCTCGTTTCCAGTGACTCTGCCTAAGTCCTTTGTTTTTCTGAATGCACAGTGGCTTTTCCTTCTCTCACATCATGTGTCAATATGACAATAATATTCTTAACTGTTTGTGATTCTACCGAGTTTGAGATCTTTATTTGTGAACCATGATAATTTTGATGCTTGCTCTGATGGTCAGTGCTGTCATCTGGCAGAATCCAGAATCGGCTGGGAGATAGGCCTTGAAGATGCCTGGGGAGGGGAGATTATTTTGATTATGTTGGTTGTTGAAGAAGTCATGGCCATATTTTCTTAATTACACCTATCTATCTATCTATCTATCTATCTATCTATCTATCTATCTATCTATCTA